>NC_038254.2:23024904-23324904 GCF_000004515.6 Glycine max
GTATTTATATATCATTACTATCGATGATGTTTGAAATTCTGGAACCGTGTAGAGTTCTTCGTTTAGGAACATCGTCCAAAAGTATATATGTAAAATAAACAAAAAAAAATCATGATAAAAATAAAAATAGAAAAGAAAAGAAAATGAAATGGAAAAGAGAACAAAAGGGAAAGAAGAGGGCAAGTAAAGAAAAAGAGAGCAAATAAGAAAAAGAAGAAGGCAAGTAAGGAAAAAGGTGGAAAAAGAGAAAATAAGTTGTCTAGCTAAAAAACGACATGCTTTTGAAAAGAGACGATTTCCAACTTTTCTTTGAAAAAATTCATTGATCATAACCAATTTTTGGAAAATGTGTCTACACCTGAAGGGTGAATGCTGTGAAATTTCCCCGGACGCCCGAAATGGACTCGGATGAATGCACAAATTGATAAAAGAACATATTTTGGAAACATTGGGTTGATTAAAATAGAGGAAATGAATCCTGAGCCCTAGCATCACATGACCATAAAAATTTGACACTTGAGTGTCCGCATAGGTGCATGCATGACCAGTTTTGCATAAAGTTTCCAAATCATCATTTTTGCATTTGTGTCATGGAAATAATGTGAGGCATCCCTTTTATCCTTGAGCCAAACCAAACCCCGACATGTATCATGTCTAGCCATTCTACAAACCTTGAGCCAAAATCCTGACTCACCATAATCCTTACCCTCGGAAGCAAAAAGGAAGAGAAGGAAAATTCCCAATCAAAGAGTGGGAGAAAGCAAAAAGAAAAGAAAGGAAATTCCCAATCAAAGAGTGGGAGAAAGCAAAAAGAAAAGAAAGGAAATTCCCAATCAAAGAATGGGAGAAAGAAAAAAAAAAGAAAAGAAGGAAAGAAAGCTCCTGATCAAGGATCGAAAGAAAACAGAAGAAATGTGTAGAGAGGTCTTTGGACCGGACAATATCTGAACAATACAGAATTGTCACCAAATGAACAAAAAAGGAAGGAAAGGAAACCACGACCTAAAATGGTCTTCTCCCTTTAATTACCAACCAAAATCCCGTGCGCTAGCGACCTTTTTTTCTCGCCCCGCACTAAACAAAAAAAACAGAAAAAGAAAAAGCCAGGAAAATCAAAAGCCAAAAACACACAAAAGCCGAAAAACCCACCAAAAGAACCCATTCCAAAGGGAAGCCCTATTGATCCATGATCACGCATGTAATTTTTGATTTGATAGGAAATAATTTGCAAAGTCAAGTCATGACATATCTATGGTTCGGAATTAGGATGAAACACTTACCTGTGCGAGATTGATACACTTTGAGTGGATTTCTTCTATTTTTGTCGAACCCGGTGTTTCCTCTAAATGGTCATTTAGAAACGAAATGCTAACATCCAAAATCTCATTTATGGTTATGGGAGATTTCATCAGCAGACTCTCCTTCCCCGGTAGACGCATTGTTTTTCACTCAAAAAAGCATATGCTGCTCTAAATCAGTTGGAATATTTGTCTCTTTGCTAAAGCATGTTTGCATTTTAGTGGAGAAAACACCGAGACTTTTTCAAGTCTCACAAGTTACCCAGAACTACGTAGGTCTGAGTTCCTCATTGGAGGATACGTAGGAGCAAGAGCTTTGCTTTTGTCGGCCGCCCCATAATCTTTGTCATACTGACCCTGAGGTCATGTGACGTGCACCCTTGTATCATCCAGAGGCGGCGGGCCCGATGATACGCGGAGATACCTTACGGTTATCCGCACCCTTTTGTCATCCAGAGGCGGCGGGCCCGATGACAAGCAGAGACCAAGTTTGGTCATTCTGCACCCTTGTATCATCCAGAGGCGGCGGGCCCGATGATACGCGGAGATACCTTACGGTTATCCGCACCCTTGTATCATCCAGAGGCGGCGGGCCCGATGATACGCGGAGATACCTTACGGTTATTCGCACCCTTTTGTCATCCAGAGGCGGCGGGCCCGATGATACGCGGAGATACCTTACGGTTATTCGCACCCTTTTGTCATCCAGAGGCGGCGGGCCCGATGACAAGCAGAGACCAAGTTTGGTCATTCTGCACCCTTGTATCATCCAGAGGCGGCGGGCCCAATGATACGTGGAGATACCTTACGGTTATTCGCACCCTTTTGTCATCCAGAGGCGGCGGGCCCGATGACAAGCAGAGACCAAGTTTGGTCATTCTGCACCCTTGTATCATCCAGAGGCGGCGGGCCCGATGATACGCGGAGATACCTTACGGTTATCCGCACCCTTTTGTCATCCAGAGGCGGCGGGCCCGATGACAAGCAGAGACCAAGTTTGGTCATTCTGCACCCCTGTATCATCCAGAGGCGGCGGGCCCGATGATACGCGGAGATACCTTACGGTTATTCGCACCCTTTTGTCATCCAGAGGCGGCGGGCCCGATGACAAGCAGAGACCAAGTTTGGTCATTCTGCACCCTTGTATCATCCAGAGGCGGCGGGCCCGATGATACGCGGAAATACCCGAGTGGTTATCCGTATAAACATTCTTTTGCTATCTGTAAGACAGAACGCTTGATAGCATGCAGAGGCTGACATAGTCTTCTGCACCTTTTGTTCCTCCGGGAACAACAAGTCATTTACATGCGGAAATTTCATGGTCGCCCGCGACTCTCGTCAACCGAGAGGAGCGAAATTAGTGTCATACACTGATTTTCGGGGACCTTTGCTTGATGACATGCGACCATTCTTTGGTCCTTGTGAGGTGCTTGGCATCCATCATTAGGCAATTTGTGAAATTCTAGGAGCGACAAGTCATGGTCACCCGCGACTCTCGTCAACCGAGAGGAACGAAATTAGTGTCATACACTGATTTTCGGGGACCTTTGCTTGATGACAAGCGACCATTCTTTGGTCCTTGTGAGGTGCTTGGCACCCATCATTAGGCAATTTGTGAAATTTTGGGAACAACAAGTCATTTGCATGTGGAGATTTTATGGTCACTTGCGACTCTCGGCAACTGTCATACCCTAATTTCGTCCGGGGACCTTTGCTCGATGACGTGCGACCATTCTTTGGTCCTCGTGAGGTGCTTGGCACCCATCATTAGGCAATTTGTGAAATTCCAGGACATGCCGAAAAACCAAAAAAATATTGATGCACAATCCGTAAGTTTCCGTGACACACCGGAAATCAAATGGAAGCATCGTTGCATAATTAAGTGAGGTTCCGTAACATTCCGTAAGTCAAAAAGGGGATGATTATGTAATCCGCAAGGTTCCGTAACATTACGGAAAGAAAACAAGTATCGTTATGAAATTCGTAAGTTTCCGTAACTTTACGAAAAAAGAATCACCAAAAAACAGCAGAGGGGGGTGTACTTAGTAAAAATGGGGGTGCAAATAGCACCCAGGCCCACTTGGGCCCTCCGGAATATTCCTCCAGAAGGCGGTTGCTTCTGGAGGAAGCAACCCTGCTCGCCTGGGCGAGCTGAGCTCGCCTGGGCGAGCTGGGCGGCAACCACCTCCCCTATTTTGCTATAAATAGGGGAGGAAGGCAAGAAGGAAGGGGTCAGCCCCTTAGGCACTTCTCTCTCTTTCGAATTTGCTTGGAAAAATTGTTTCCGTGAAGAAAATCTAAGCCGAGGCGCTTCCGAAACGTTTCCGTAACGTTTTCCGTGAGGAATTTCGCAAAGATTTCAACCGTTCTTCGACGTTCTTCATTCGTTCTTCATCGTTCTTCGATCTTCAACGGGTAAGTACCTCGAACCAAGCTTTTCGATTCATTCTATGTGCCCGTAGTGGTCCACATTGTGTTTCGTGCATTTTTATTCTCGTTTTGTTTACTTTTTATACCCCCTGTTGACGTGCTTAAGCCATTTTACTTAAGTCATTTCTCGCTTAACTTAAAAATAAAATAAATTTCCACCGAACGTTTGAATTGTATTATCCATTAACTTCGGTTAAAATAAATTCCGACCGTTCGGTCGTGCCGTAACCACGTTGGAAATCAAAAAGAGGTAAAAAATAATATAATCAAAAAGACATCTTTTAGTAAAATAAAGCGGAAAATCAATCGGACGTTTTCTCTTTGGGATTTCTCATTCTTAATCGAATTGATTAATAACTAAAGTGAAACTAAAGGCTAAAATCAATTCGCCTAGTCAAGCTCGTCCATAAAAAATAGGCTTTTGAAGTTTGTCATTTCATTTCCTCACTAAGTAAAATGGATCATTTTTAAGGTCCAACGCCTTAAAATGATCACCTCTTAAAGTAAAAAAGAATCACTTGATAAAAAAGAACTACGTAGGTCTGATTTTCTCATCCCAAATTGAGGAATACGTAGGAGCAAAGGGAAACACCCTTGTCGACCACAAAAAGAGAAAATATAAAAAGGGTATGAAGGATATAGAGACATAAAAAGGAACGTAAAAATCAAAGTCATGTTTGCACATTCGATTAAAGGCTGCCGTCCCTTGGGGCGGACGTGTGGGGTGCTAATACCTTCCCCGTGCGTAAATACAACTCCCGAACCTTTCACTTAAAAGTTCGTAGATCGCGTCTTTTCCGGTTTTTCCGACGTTTTCCTCAAATAAACGTTGGTGGCGACTCCGCGCGTATTCCTTTCGTGGAACACGCATCCCGCGAGTCTCGCGTCGCCCTCCCGCCGAAGGGTAGGTTGCGACAACATGAATAAGCCAAATTAAAATGCAAACCACATAGTCATATATCCCAACCCATAAATATTCAGTCATACTAAGCAAATATTAAAAATACTAAGTGTTCAAATGTTATAAGCATATAGCCAAATACAAGGCTTTAGAAACAAAATATAATAATAATAATAATGTCTAAACTGATGATGGTGGTAGAGGTAAATCAAGGCAGTCGCGAATGATGGTGACATCTTCTTCAACCTTTGTGATCCTTGAGTCCATTGCATCGAATCGCATGTCCATTTGTCGTTCCAAAGCATCAAACCTCTCACCAACATAGGTTTGAAGTCCATCAAACCTGTCCAAAATACTCTGAAGGAGAGAAAAGTCCCCTTCAACCGGTACGTGTCCTTCATCATCATTTGGTTGAGCACCCTTTTTTACCCAAGAGCCATCATGCTCTTTGCGGTAACCAAAGGAGGCAACCACAACATCACTGATCAAGAAAGATCTCTTGATTGGAACATAAGGTTCAGAATCAAGAGGGATGTTAAAATGTTGAAGGAACAAAGTGACTAAGTGTGGATACGGTAAGGGAACATTTAATCGCAATGCCTTATGCATGCGATACCAGACTAAATGTGCCCAATCAATTTGTCGGCCAGTATGAAAGGCCCACATGACTATAAGATCTTCTTCAGAAACCTGTGCAAGGTTTGGAGATCTTGGGAGTATGATACGAACAATAAGATAATGAAGGATACGACTTTCAAGAGCCAATGAACCGGCAAGCAGCCGCCGGTCATATCCACTTGGTTGCAGCAAACCAACCAGCGGGCATCATGCCTAGAAAAATCAAATTTCCAATCATCATCTAGTGTACCTTCAAATGGTACACCTTCGCTAGACAATTGAGTCAAATCATAGAAGAGGGATTGGTCAATGACAATCTTTATCCCATAAAACTCTGAAATCAAGGTACTTTCTTGAATTTCAAGATTAGAATAAAAAGCTTTTACCAATTCAGAATACACAGGCAATTTTAGAGACATAAAGGGAATGGGATTTGAGTTTTGAAATTCTTGAATGCATTCGAAACTCTCATCAGAAAAGAAATCCATATCTATAAACTTAGGGTCTATGATAGAACGAGAGGAGAAGAGGTTTGTGTACTGTATATGTTGTTCTTCTGATGAGAACAATGAGGATGAGGAAATGGAGGAAGGAATTGGAGTATCCTGAGCCTCGGAATGTCGTTGGCTTCTACTCGAAGAACCTTTGCGCTTCTTTGATGGTTCCACCATTTGAGAGACTTATTCAAAATTTGAATTGGTTGAAATGAAAGAGAATGAAAAAAATGAATTTTGGGCTTTGTGGGAAGTGATTTGGATAAGAAATGAGTGAGTTATGGCAGAAAGAAAAATTGGGAATGAGGGTTTCGTGAGAGAAATGGAGGTTCTGGTTCGTGAATTCTGAAATTTGAATTTATAAGCACCAGGGACGTGTTGTAATCAATTACACCTTTTTGGTAATCGATTACACTTAGCCTGACTCGCTGTAATCGATTACATATTGTGGTAATCGATTACCAGAGAGCTTTTTAGGAAAACTAAGTGCTGAATGAATTCTTAGAGTGAAAGGATTTGAAAAGTGTTCAAAATAATTTATATCTAAAAACTTTTATAGGAAAATAAATATATATAACATAATAGATTTAAAAAAAAACTTTATGAATGACTTTTAAGCAAGTAATTCACATATCATACAAAAAATCATGCAAGAATCATATGTACTATCAACTATTTGTTTTAATAATAAACTTTATGCTTCAAGAAAGAAAATAACTCAATCAAACATATAAACACATAGCAATCAATCAAGACAAACAAATAAAATTTTGTTAGTCATCATATAAACAAGTTAATTGAAAGAAAAAATTTCAACGAACTATATTTGAAAGAGAATGATTTTGAAGTTACCTTTTTCATGATTCAAGTGTCTAGATCTTTGAAGATGGAAGTCAAACTTTTATTTTTCTTACTTAAACTTATTGAGTGATGTTCTCATCACTTTCATAGTCCTTGGATAGAAGGTTGATCTCCTTCTCCGAACCATTAGATGAGTCATTGTCATCCCAAGCAATATACGCCTTCTTGGATCTTCTTTCTTTATAGCTTTTCTTCTCATTCTTCTCGGGCCATGACTCATTTGAGGGGCAGTTTGCTTTTTATGTGACCGGGTTGATTACACTTATAGCATTTAAGTGTAGGAAAAACTTCTTGGGATCTCTTCCCATTGTTGAAGTTATGGCTTCTCTCCATTCTTCTATTTTTAACGAATTTGTGAAACTTCTTCACAAAGAGTGAGAAGTCCTCTTCATCATCAGATTCTTCTTCTTCTTCTTATTCTTGCGTTGAGGAGGAGGCTTTGAGTGCTATGCTTCTTTTTCTTTTGTCGGTCTCTTCATTTTGATTGAGACGTTGAAGTTCCATTTCATGTTCCTGCAATTTGCCAAACAAAGTGGCAAGAGACATAGAGGAAAGGTCTTTACTTTCAGAAATGGAAGTTACCTTGGGCTGCCATTCCCTACTTAAACATCTTAAAACTTTATTAATTAAATCTTCATTAGGGAAGATTTTTCCTAAGGAGGCAAGATGATTGACTATGTGTGTGAATCTTTTCTGCATACTTTGGATGTTCTCATTAGGGTTCATCCTAAATAATTCATATTCATGTGTAAGGGTATTTACTCTAGATCTTTTCACATTAGTGGTGCCTTCATGTGTAAGTTGGAGAGTATCCCACATCTCCTTTGCATTTGAACAGTTTGACACTCTAAAATACTCATCTATTCCTAGGGCAGAAGTGATGATGTTTTTGGCTTTAAGATTATATTGGATTCTTTTTCTATCTTCTTCAGTCCATTTATCTCTAGGTTTTTGTGTTGTTGTGCTAGTGCTTGGATCTACTATGGTGGGTATGTAAGGTCCTATTTCTATTGCTTCCCAAATGTTTAAATCTATGGCTTCAATAAATATTTGCATTCAGGTTTTCTAATAGTGGTAACCCTCACCATTAAAGATAGGTGGCCTATGGATGGAGTTTCCTTCAGGAAACAGAGAATTTGAGGAGGCCATGAATCTTGAAGTTGTGAAACTTTCTACAAGATACCTGCTCTGATACCACTTGTTGGATCAAGTGGCCTCAAAATAATTAAGAATGGGGGGTTGAATTAATTATTAATGTGTCTTGACTAATTAAAAATTATCCTTCTTAATATTACTAGATTCAATTAGGCTTTTACTACTAAGTTAAGAAAGTAAAGAACAGAAATAGAAAGTTAACCAAAAGTAAAAGCGATAACTAAAAGTACACAGCGAAAATTAAAGAGTGTAGGGAAGAAGAAGACAAACACAAGATTTATACTAGTTCGGCCACAAATCGTGCCTACATCCAGTCCCCAAGCAACCTGTGGTTCTTGAGATTTCTTTCAACCTTGTAAAATCCTTTACAAGCCAATGATCCACAAGGGATGTACCCTCCCTTGTTCTCTTTGAAAAACCAAGTGGATGTACCCTCCACTTGAACTGATACACAAGAGATGTACCCTCTCTTGTTCTCAGTATAACAATCCCCAAGTAGATGTACCCTCTACTTGTACCAGAAAGGATGTTCCCTCCAATGTGTTGGGACAAAGAATTCTCAGGCGGTTAGTCCTTTGAATCTTTGTAAGGGGAAACAAAAGATATCTCAGGCGGTTAGTCCTTTGAGATCTTTTGTTTAAGGGGAAGGGAAGAATCAAAAGAATTCTCAAGCGGTTAGTCCTTTGAATTCTCTTGGAAGAGAGAAGAGAGACACGAAAGAATTCAGGCAGTTAGTCCTTCTATTCTTTAGGCAAAGGGAGAAGAGAATGAAGAAGAATAGCACAAGTTTTTTTATCAAAGAACTTTTCTTGAAAGAGAAAGGATTGAACAAAAACTTTTAGAAAGATGAAGAGAAATGAATAAGAAAGATCTGTAAAGAACTTGTTATGAAACTTGTTGGAAGATTGATTGAAAGATATTGAAAGATGTTGTGAAATTCATGCCATGGTCACATATTTATAATCTCTTGATGACTCAAGTTAAAGTTTGTGACTCCTGGAAATTTCTTTAAAACTAGTCACCTTTTAAAAATTGTGACTCTTTTGAAAACTAGTCACTTAAAAAGTTGTGACTTTTGAAAAAATCTTCAGAAACAAGTCACTTGAAGAATTGTGACTTTTGGAAATTTATTTTTCAAAATCAGTCACTGGTAATCGATTACCATCAAGGTGTAATCAATTACAGATCAACAAATGTGACTCTTCATGTTTAAATTTGAAAATTAAAACATTTAGAAACACTGGTAATCGATTACAAGTATTGTGTAATCGATTACATAAGTTTAAAATGATTTGAAAATGTTTAAACACAAGTTGTGACTCTTGAAATTTGAAATCTAACGTTTTAAAACACTGGTAATCGATTACATGCTCATGGTAATCAATTACAGCTTTGCAAATCAGTTTTGAAAACAATGTTGGCTACTGGTAATCGATTACTACCTTCTGGTAATCGATTACCGGAGAGTAAAACTCTTTGGTAATGATTTTGGGAAAACTTCTTGTGCTACTCAATGTTTTGAAAAACTTTTTTACTACTTATCTTGATTGAGTCTTCTCTTGATTCTTGAATCTTGATCTTGATTATTCTTGAATCTTGATTCTTGAAACTTGATTCTTGAACCTTTGGAATTTGCTTAACTCTTGATTCTTTGGCATCATCAAAATAACCTTGGAAGGTATTGCTTCCACAAATATCACAATAAGCTATAAAAATATGATGAATTGTCAAAAACTTTCATCCTAGTATTAAGTGTTTGTATCAAATGCCCATAGTGAATTCATCAACTTGCTTGTACTTCTTGGCTACTTTCGAAAAAGGTTTTAGATGGTACCACATCTATATGAGATAGAAATGAATGAAAGACATTGCATTGCATTGCAAGTGTACATGATTGTGAATGTGTTTGGCTTATGTGTTTTGTGATGTAAATGTTGTGGGTGTAATGTATCGTACCTATGTGAAGTGTGAGTGATTTTCTCTAGGATTGTTGATATGTTTTTTATATGTGAAAACTGCCATTGTGACTTGTATGGAAAATTAATGTGATATCAAGATTAAGTGTATAGGAAGGGTTATATATAGAGTAGTGTAATGTGAGTCCTAGTCAAGACAAATATATATCTGAGGATTCATGTTATTAATTAAGGATAGAGTGGTGTAAGGTGAATAATGGGAACATCTTAATGTATAGTAACCCTAGACTTGACTTTTGTAGATAACTCATAAGTATCAAAGGAAAGAAAGGCAAAGTCTAAGTAAGGAATGTTGATGTTAATTATGTAGAGTCGTGGTAGGAAGATATTATTGATGAGAAGAAATCCTAAAACTAATGAAGAGATTAAATCGATATAATAGTATGAGAATAAGAGAGAAGTCAACAAAAATATTAATGATTGGAAGGTGTAGATCCAACCTTTGGTATGGGAGATTTATCATAGACATAGTAAGGCCAAAGCCATTAGAGATAAGCAAAAGTGATGTTTGGGTAGAATAGTCTAACCACCAGTAGAGTTCCTAGATCACTCACTGAGACATTATGTCTCACCTCTTTAAGTTTTTTTTTTTTGAGAAATAGATGGAGGTAGATGTTAAATTAAGCTTAGACCCAAGTGCAAGAAGATGTAGCTATAGCTTATATTTTTGTATTTCTCCCTTATGTTTTGTATAACACCTTCCTGCGATAAATAATGGGATCAAACATGTACAATATTTTTACTTTTATTCTTATTTAATAATTCTTTTAAGTTATTAGTAAATTTCATATGTTGTTTATTGTATTTTATAATTTTTGTGTTCCTAGAAACCTAAGCACAATTAAGGTAATAACTTTTAAGGTGTTACATGATTAAGATGAATGTTTGAAGAATAAATCAAAAGAGAAATAGATGAGAGTAATAAACTGCAATCAAGTAAAAATGGCAAAAATGCAAAGCACTAGTTTTAAAATATGGATGAGAGCATATACATTTCTTTGAACCCATAGCCATATATAATGGAGAAATTTGTTGTAATTGTTTCAACAAGAAAAAATGGGTACATGGGTCTCGATCTATTTATAGAATGACTTAAATGCAATTTTGGTTCCTCTATTTATTAAAATTCGTAATTTTGATTCCCTTATTTTAAAATAGAGGCATTTAATTGTTTTACAAAAATTGTGAAACCAAAATTGTGAATTTTACAAAACTAAAGGACTAAATGTTTGTATTTGAAAATATTGAACTCAAATTATGAATTTTAAAAAATAGAAGAATTAAATGTTTTTATTTTAAAATAAGGGGCCAAAGTTGTGGGTTTTGAAAGATAAAAGATCAAAATTGCATCCTGATTTGATTAACTAACAGTGTCAAATAAGATTTTCGCACATGTACATTTGCTTGGGATTGTCTATTTAAGATGTTGCAAAGTTGTCTTAATTTATTTGCTTTTCAAAAACTATAATCATCGTTATAAAGCAAAATAATTCTTCCACATATATGTTGGCATAACAAGTCTTCCTTTCAAGCATTTTTTTTTTATAGTTGACAAGCTAATGTGTCGAACGTGTCTTCAGATGATCCACACTTACCAATTTTACTTCAACTTAATCACATAAACCTATTTTCTAGCTTTCAATACACACTTTTAAAAAACTACTTCATTCTCTTTAATATCTCAAACAATGTGTGCTCTTGAAAACACTTTTTGATACACATTTCTTCTCACCCTTCTAATACTTGAAAAAAAAAGTGACACAAACACAAATATTTACTTTATTTTTTAAACTATTGTTTAAATTTTAATTTTAAAACAAAATTTAAGCAAAGAAAAAGCTATACTAAAAATAACATTACTAAGATTGTAGCAAAAATAAAGTAACATTACTAAGGCTATTTGATCTTTCACATTTCAACCTTTGATCTTTATAAAGATATATGGTTTTTATTAAAAATATATAATGAAGAAATTCCCCCACATATATATAGAGAGAGAATATTTCAAACGAGAAGAAGTTTAAAATGAGATTGAGAAGAATTAATTTTAACCATTATATTATAATTAAAAAAATTGATGGTTGACATTAAAATTTCAATTTTTAATACATCACGTTTCTTTTCCTCAACTGATTTAAATAATTATTTTTTAGATCGGTCACTTAATGAATTGATCTTAAAAGTTAACTTTTAAGATCGGTTAACAAACCAATTTAAAAAGTATGACTTTTTATGTCATCTACATAGATATTGGTCATACAACCAATGTCGCAGCCTACCCTTCCGCGGGAGAGCGACGCGTGACTCGCGGGTGCGTGTTCCAAGAATGGAATACGCGCAGAGTCGCCACCAACATTTATTTGAGGAAAACGTCGGAAAAACCGGAAAAGACGTGATCTACGAACTTTAAGTGAAAGGTTCGAGAGTTGTATTTACGCACGGGGAATGTATTAGCACCCCAGGCGTCCGTTACAAGAGACGACAGCCTTTTAATTAAATGTGCAAACATGACTTCAATTTTATGTTCCCTTTTACGTTTTTATTCCTTTTCATATTTTTTATCTTTTTGCGGTCGACGAGGGTGTTTCCCTTGCTCCTACGTATTCCTTAATTGCGATATGGAAATCAGACCTACGTAGTTCTTTGTGAACAAAGTGTTTGGTTAAGTTGTTTTTATCTTTTTTTTGCAAAATATGTTTTTATTGAATGAAAGATCATTTAAGGTGTTGGACCATTAAACAATCTTTCGATTCCTTTGAAAAGAGAGAAGACATTAAGGCATTGGACCATTAATGGTCTCTTTATTTTTTAAAGAGGTAATAAAGTTACATGTTGATTTTAGGCCTTTAGAAATCTACACTTAACAAATAAAAGCGGAGAAGACCATTTCAAGGCGTTGGACCTTTGAAAATGGCTTTTTTAGGCGATGACAAAAGTTTTGTTTATGAATTGATTTTAGCCTTAGTTTCACTTTGGTTATTAGTCGATTCAATCAAGAAAGAGAAATCCCAAAGAGAAACGTTCGATTGCTTTTTTTTGGTTTATTTTACTAAAAGATATTTTTTTATTATTATATTATTATTTGACCCCTTTTTGGTTTCCAACGTGGTTACAGCACGACTGAACGGTCGGATTTCATTTTAATAGAAATTAACGAATATTACAATTCAAATGATCGGTGGAAATTTATTTTATTTTTTGATTAGACAAGAAAATGACTTAAGCAAATGACTAAAGCACGTCAAAAGGGGGTACGGAAAGTAAATGAAATGAAAATAAAAGCACGTGAAAACAAATGAGGACCACTAAGGGTACATAGAATGAATTGAAAAGTTCAATTTCGGGTACTTACCGGTTGAAGACCGAAGAACGATGAAGAACGAACGGAGAACGGTTAAAAATCTTCGCGAAATCACCCACGGAAACGTTACGGAAGCACCTCGGCTTGGATTTTCTTCACGGAACCAATTTTTTTCACTAATTTCAAGTGATTCTCGAATTACCAGGAGGGCTAAACATCTTTTCTCTTCACTTCTCCCCCTATTTATAGGAAAATGGGGGAGATGCTTGCCACCTAGCTCGCCCAGGCGAGCTAGGTTGCTTCCTCCAGAAGCAACCGCCTTCTGGAGAAATTTTATGGAAGGCCCAAGTGGGTCTGGTTGCTATTTTCACCCCCATTTTTACTAAGTACACCCCCTGCCTTTTGTTGGCGATTCTTTTTCCGTAACTTTACGAATTTCGTAACGATGCTTGTTTTCTTTCCGTAATGTTACGAAACCTTACGGATTACGTAATCATCCCTTCTTTGCCTTTCGGAATGTTACGGAACTTTGCGGATTGCACAGTAACACTTCCTTTTAATTTCTGACATGTTGCGGAACTCCACGGATTGTGCTACAATGCCTTCTTTTGACTTCTGGCACGTCACGGAACTTCACGAATTGCCTAACGATGGGTGCCAAGTACCTCGAAGTGGTCAAACGAGGGTCGCATCCCAACAATGGATGGTCCCCGGATGAAATTAGGGTATGACAGTTGCCCCTCTTTACTTGTCTTTTATTGGAGATAAAAGGGAAGTAAAGATAAGACACTAATTTTGTTCGAGCGAAACACCATTCGGCCAGTGAACCTCCCTGCCAGCGGAACCTGCAAAAATTTGAAAATGATCAGTACCGACACATCATCCTGATATAGTTGAATTTGTTCCTCTCGGTTGATACAAGACGCAGAATGACCATAATTTGTCTCTGCGTTTTGTTGGACACGATTGAGCCTGGGCGGTGAAACACAGAATGACCATAATTTGTCTCTGTGTGCCATCGGACACGACCGCCTCTAGACGGCGAAAAGGTGTGCGGAATGACCATAATTTGTCTCCGCCCACCTCTCAACTTGCTGTTTTTGAATGACAAAGGGCGCAGAATTTGTCTCTGCGCATTTATCACCCGCCTCGCTGCTCCTTAATGATAAAGGGCGCAAAATTTGTCTCTGCGCATTTACCCACTCAGCTTGTTGTTCCTGAATAATAAAGGGCGCAGAATTTGTCTCTACACGTTTACCCACTCAGCTTGTTGTTCCTGAATGATAAAGGGCGCAGAATCTGTATCTACGCGTTTACCCACTCAGCTTGTTGTTCCTGAATGATAAAGGGCGCAGAATCTGTATCTGCGCATTTACCCACTCAGCTTGTTGTTCTTGAATGATAAAGGGCGCAAAATCTCTATCTGCGCGTTTACCCACTCAGCTTGCTATCATGCTTCGAGTCTTAGAGATAGCAAAAGAAATTTTTTACGGATAACCACTCGGGTATCTCCGCATGTCCCGTGACTCTAGTGTCAGTATGCAGAATTTGTCTGCGCGGATGATGACGTAAATCTCCGCGTGTCAACGGGCTTGTTGGCCGTGATTGACAAAGGGTGCAGAAGACGATGTTAGTCTCTGCGTGCTATCATGCTTTGAGTCTTAGAGATAGCAAAAGAAAGTTCTTACAGATAACCACTCGGGTGTCTCCGCATGTCACGTGACTCCAGTGTCAATATGACAGAATTTGTCTACGCGGAAGATGACGTAAATCTCCGCGTGTCAACGGGCTTGTTGGCCGTGATTGACAAAGGGTGCAGAAGACAATGTTAGTCTCTGCGTGCTATCATGCTTTGAGTCTTAGAGATAGCAAAATAAAGTTTTTATGGATAACCACTCGGGTATCTCCGCATGTCACGTGACTCCAGTGTCAGTATGACAGAATTTGTGGGGGCGGCCGACAAAAGCGAGACTCTTGCTCCTACGTATCCTCAAGGAGGAACTCAGACCTACGTAGTTCTGGCTAACTTGTGAGACTAAAAATAGTCTCGGTGTTTTCTTCACTAAAATGCGAACATGCTTTAGTAAAGAGAGAAGACTTCCAACTAATCAGAGCAACATATGCTTTTCGGATGAAAAACAATGTGTCTACTGGGGAAGGGGAGTACGCTGATGAAATCTTTTCATAACCACATATGAGATTTTGGATGTTAGCATTTCATTTCTAAATGACTATTTAGAGGAAACACTAGGTTCAACAAAAATAGAAGAAAATCACTCAAAGTGTATCAATCTCACACAGGTAAGTGTTTCATCCTAAATCCGAACCAGAGGTATGTCATGACTTGATTTTGAAAATCATCTCCTATCAAATCAAAGATTACATGCGTGATCATGGATCAGTAGGACTTTTTCTTGGGAATGGGAGTTTTCTTGGTGGACAATCTGGCTTTGAGTGTTTTTTGGCCTTTTTCTTCTCTGTTTTTGTTTAGCGCGAGGCGAACAAGTCACCGACGCACGGGATTTTGGTTGGTAATCAAAGGGAGAGGAGCACTTTAGGTCGTGGTTTCCTTTCTTTCCATATTTACTTTGGTGATAACTCTGTATTTGTTCAGATGTCGTCTGGTCCAAAGACTTTTTTGTATATTTCATCTGTTTTCTTCCGATCCTTGATTGGGAATTTTCTTTCCTTTTTTCCTTTTCTCTTCTTTTCTTTTTCTCCTCCCCCTTTTTGTTTTCTTTTGAGGGCAAGGCTTATGGTGAGTTGAGACTTTGGCTCAAGGCTTGTAGAACGGATGGACATGATATATGTCAGGGTGTTGGTCTAATTTAGGGATAAAAGGGGATGTCCCACATTATTTCCATGACACAAATGCAACGATGATGATTTGGAAATTTTATGCAAAACTAGTCATGCATGCACCTATGTGGACACTCAAATGTCGAAAAACTTTTTGGTCATGTGATGCTAGGGCTCGTAATTCATTTTTCTATTTTAGTCAACCCAGTGTTTCCAAAATATGTTCTTTTATCAATTTGTGCATTCATCCAAATCTATTTTGGGTGTTTGAAAAACTTTCACAGCATTTGCCCTCCAGGCATACACATTTTTTTTCAAAAACTAGTTATGATCAGTGAATTCTTTCAAAGCAAAGTTGGAAGTTATCTCTTTTCACAAGAATGTTGTTTTTTAGCCAGACAATTTTTTATTTTTATTATTTTCTTTTTCCTTCTTTCTTTTTCTTTTCTTACTTGCTCTCTTTTCCTTTTCCTCTTTTTCCCTTTTTAAGTTATTTATCATTTGTTCCTTTTTAAGTTATTTACTTTTTTTCTCCTTTTCTCTCTGAAAAGGTCGTGCAGACGAGGGCGCACACTACCTACTTACGTCTAACCACAAGGTGAACGAAAAATGCACGAAAATGGTAAGTCACAAAAATGGTGACGAAATAATTGAAAGCCATAACGCCAAAAATTTCTAACAGAAACGAACGATAATGATAGTAACGTTAGTAACCATATGAACAAAACAGAAAATAGTAATGTCAACAGTAATATGGGCAATAACAGAAAACATTAATAGCAAAAAAAAAAACAAAACAAATAAAGATATGTCAAAAAATGCGGTGACCTCAGTCACGTGGCTCCGCTGCCTCCCAAGAAATCGAGCAAATCCGTCATCTCCTCATCCATGCGGGCCTCCTCTCCATCACCGGGAGCCTTTGCGGGCGCCTCCCCTGCCTGGGCCTCAGGCCAATCTCCGGGCCATGCGACCTCTGCCCTGAACTGATTTGGAGTAGGGCATGGAAAAGGAGCGAAACCCTGGCTCTGCAGACTGAGGCTGAGCTGGTAGAGACAGTCATGGGTCTGCACGTGCGCCCTGTGGTTGGCCGCCTGCTGGCGAACCAAATGCCGTAAATACCGCTCCGTGTCAAATGACCTAGCTGGATCAGCCTGATGAGGTGACGGCAGTGCGTCTGGGGCCTGCGGTGCGCCACCCTGCGCCTGTCTAGGCGAGCAATACTTCTCTATGAAGGCCCGGGTGATCGGCGGTCGAATCACCTTACTAGGTGTGACGGGAACATCGAACGACTGGCAGAGACCCGTGATCAATGCTGGAAAACCCAGGGCCCTGTTAGACTTATCTGGGTCTAGAGGGTGCCTGGTAGGCGGCATGCCTGCAAATAAATAAATGGCATCAGTGATCAACTGAGCCATATGGACGCTCATCCGTGTCAGGATGACATACACCAGCTGACACTTCGGCAGCGGGAGATCGGAGCTATGATCGCTGGGCAGGATGTTGCTGAGCAGCAACATCATCCATGTTTGGGTCAAGGTAGTCATGTTGGTGCGCATGATCCGCACCCGTCTCCCGGCAGTGGTCCGGGCAAAATCCTGACCTAGTATGCATAGCAGCTGGGCAATGGCCTCCTCGTCAAATCCATCGGCCCGGTTCCTTCTCTGACTGTACTTGCACTCCTGGCCCTCCTCCAACACTAGCGGGTATCCCAGGAACTGGCTGAGGGCGTCTGCATCAAAAAGAATCCGCTGGCCCCTTACCCATGACCGCATGTCCCGCACGCCCTCCTCCGTAGGCCAAGCATTGGCATAAAACTCGAGAACTATATCCGGATCAAACTTGGCCATGGGAGTGACCAGTGACGTCCAACGCCGGCAAGCTATCTCCTCCTGGAAATCTGTGTACTCGTCATCCCTGAGCTGGACGCGTCTCTCTCGATGGAAGGACCATCCCTTGATGGCTTCGAAACGCTGCTGGTGCTCAGCGCTCCTGAAACGATGGCTGTCGAACTCGGGAGCGGCACTAGTCCCTTGGGAAGCATCCCCGTGCTATTTTTGACATGGGTACATTTTTTTTATAAAAAAAGACTCCTTATACTACCCATCCACAAATATACATATTTTGAAAGGCATTTTTACTATTCATTCACACTTTGCAAGGTATCTTTATGCCATATACATTCACATATATACATACTGTCGAAAGGTATTTTCCATGCTACCTAAGTGCAAGGTATTCCTCATGGGGCAGCAAAATTTAAATTCTAAAAAAAAAAAAAACCTCTCAAACATGTCCTAATATTCATGCCTTTTTCTTTACATTCAAAACCAAAATTTAAATTCCTAGGCATAAGTCATGCTTCCTTGCATTGAAATTAAAAGCTTGGGTTCCTAGGCCTAAAATTGCATTTGGGCACTCATTTTAAATCCTTCATGTTGTCCCTATATATACAAAACAGTCTCACAATCCCAAGCTTACAAAACCATGCTCATATGTCATTGAGGCATTTCATCGAGCACTTGGTGGGCGCATGTTTAGGCATGAATAGCAATAGAGTGGGGGCAATGTGGCATGCCACATTGCTTCAGGATGCACCCTAGGCCTAAGGCCATCCCCTACAACCCCTCAATTCAAACCAATCAAGCATGAAAACAAACCAAAATTGCCCCACAAATTTGAGCACATTCCCATAATTTAGAGCACCAAAAGAGGACCAAAATACACCAATGGAAAGCTAGAAAACTCAAGGATGAGATACTTACTTGTTGGAGTGAGTAGGAGTACCAAAAATGAAAGCAAAATGCAACCAAAGGTGGCTTGGGGGAGCAAAACCGTGAGTCCCGTGAGCTCTCTCTTTTTGAATAAGGGGGGAAGTTTTTGAGTGCAGAAAACATTTCCCTCCCTCGTTTTTTATATTTTGGTGCAGGGGTTGCTCGCCCAGGCGAGCTAACCTGCCATTTTTTTTTCAGGGGGACATAAGCATGGCCCTCGGCGTTCGCTTACTCGAATCCACTCAAGGTAGATTAGGCATCCATTATTTATTTTAAACAAACAATAGTAATAATTATTGTGAATTTAAAGGATACTAGGCTGCCTTGCAGCGGCGTTTTCCGCTTGTCCCGAGCTGGGAAAGGATGACGATCTGTTAGTCGTGACCCTAGTCTCTATTTGCGTCCGTTTCTAAGTACCTGCAAGTAGGAAACAACAATGCGTGGCAAATCGTGACTGCGTCATCGTCTTACCTTGATTGGTTTCTACTTTTAGCTTTGTCTCAACCTCCGACTGTGGCCTAAGACGATTATGCCCCTGTTATCACAAAAATATGCATGCGTATGCATATGCATGAATGTTTTCAAATGCAATAATCTTATTAGTGAAAGCTGGTTAGGTTCAATTTTGATTAAGCGCTTGGGGCACCCCATGAATTGAGCGAAAGGGCTCAGGTTATCACAAACTAACACATGGTTTAAAACCAAAGCGAGGACTGAAGCCTCAAATCCATGTTCTCTTCCTTTAAAAGACTGTGACAAGAGATATACAGTGGACGGGAATCCCTGGGGGAAACCAAGAAGACACACAAAAATAAAAGAACATGCAGCGACATCCTTAATTGCTCCAGATTCTAAGCATAGTATTGCTTGACAACATCAGAGTTCACAGGTAAAGGCAACTCCTCGCCGTCCATGTTGGTAAGCACCAGGGCTCCTCCGGAAAAAGCCCTTTTCACAACGAAAGGCCCTTCGTAGTTCGGGGCCCACTTCCCTCGACTATCCTTAACAGCGTGGGACATCTTTTTCAGCACAAGGTCTCCCTCATGGAACTTGCGCAAGCGTACCTTCTTGTCGAACGCATTTTTCATTCTTTGTTGATACAGGCGCCCATGACTCATGGCCGTCAAGCGCTTACCTTCAATAAGGTTGAGTTGGTCATAGCGTGTTTGAGCCCACTATGATTCTTTTAAGCCCGATTCTGCTAGTATCCTCTGGGAAGGGATTTCTACTTCAAATGGGAGTACCGCTTCCATTCCATAAACCAAGGAATACGGCGTTGCCCCAGTAGTAGTTCGCACTGAAGTTCGGTATCCATGCAAGGCAAAAGGCAACATCTCATGCCAATCTTTGTATGATACTGTCATCTTCTGAATAATTTTCTTAATATTCTTGTTGGCTGCTTCCACGGCTCCGTTCATCTTTGGCCGGTAGGGCGTGGAATTGTGATGCTGGATTTTGAAATCCGCGCACATCTCCTGCATCATCTTGTTATTCAGATTGGTACCATTGTCGGTGATGATCTTCCTAGGGAGTCCATACCGACAAATCAGCTCCCTCTTTATGAATCTGACCACTACACTCCTCGTGACATTGGTGTAGGAAGCCGCCTCGACCCACTTGGTGAAATAATCTATCGCCACGAGAATGAAGCGGTGACCGTTCGAAGCCTTGGGCTCGATGGCCCCGATGATGTCTATTCCCCACATGGAAAAAGGCCAAGGGGTGGACATGACATTCAGAGGATGTGGCGGAGCATTGACATTGTCCGCAAACGCTTGACACTTGTGGCATTTCCTTACATGGACGCAGCAATCACCTTCCATGGTGAGCCAGTAATAACCTGCTCTCAGGATCTTCCTGGCCATAGCATGCCCATTGGCGTGCATTCCAAACGAACCCTCATGGACTTCCTCAATCATGTGGTTCGCCTCTTTGGCATCCACGCATCGCAGGAGAGTCATGTCGTGGTTTCTTTTATATAGTATGCTCCCGCTCATGAAGAAACCGGCCGCCAATCTCCTCAATGTCCTTTTATCATTGTCAGAAATCTTCGGTGGGTACTCTTTGCTTTCAACATATCGCTTGATATCGAAATACCAAGGCTTACCGTCCTGTTCCTCTTCCACCTGACAACAATGCGCGGGTTTACCCCGACACCAGAACTCAATGTATGGTAGATCCCCGTGCGGCATCAGCTGGAACATGGACGCCAAAGTGGCAAGCGCATCAGCCATTTGATTTTCCTCCCGGGGAACATGATGGAAGGAGATTTCATCAAAGGAATTAGTCAGCTCCTTGATATAGGCTTTGTAGGGTATCAGCTTGGGGTCTCTAGTTTCCCATTCCCCTCTCAGTTGATGGATCACCAACGCTGAGTCCCCGTACACCTTGAGTAGCTTGACATTGGAGTCAATCGCTGCCTGGATGGCCAGGGCACATGCTTCATACTCAGCCATATTGTTGGTGCAGTCGAACCCCAACCTGGCTGTGAAAGGTATACATTGATTTTCTGGAGAGACCAATACTGCTCCAATGCCATGGCCTAGAACGTTTGACGCTCCATCAAACCACACGGTCCATTTGTCCTGGTCCTCGTCTAGTTTTTCCTCAAACAAGGTCATGATGTCCTCATCCGGGAATTCGGGATGCATTGGCTGATAGTCGTTGAGAGGCTGCTGAGCCAAATAATCTGCTAAGGCGCTTCCTTTTATCGCCTTTTGGGTGACGTAAACTATATCAAACTCGGATAGCAAGACTTGCCACCAGGCGATCCGTCCCGTAAGAGCTGGCTTTTCAAAGATGTACTTAACCGGGTCCATCTTGGATATCAACCAGGTGGTATGGCTCAGCATGTATTATCTTAGGCGATGGGACGCCCAGACTAAATCACAACACGTTCTTTCGAGCAGGGAGTAATTTATTTCACAGGCCGTGAACTTCTTACTCAAGTAGTAGACAACGCCCTCTTTCTTTCCGGACTTGTCATGTTGCCCCAGCATACATCCCATCGACTCCTCCAAAATCGTCAGATACAAGATGAGAGGCCTTCCGGGTACCAGTGGCATAAGCATAGGAGGATTCATGAGACACTTTTTGATCCTCCCAAATGCCTCTTGACAATCCTTATTCCAACGGTCGGTTTGGTTTTTGCGTAAGAGTTTGAACAACGGCTCACAAATAGCAGTGAGCTGTGATATGAATCTGGAAATATAATTCAAACGTCCCAGGAAACCTCAGACTTGCCTCTCGGAACGGGGTTCCGGCATTTCAAGGATGGCCTTCACCTTTTCGGGGTCCACTTCTATCCCTTTCTGGCTTACGATGAAACCTAGCAATTTCCCTGATTTGACCCCAAAAGTTCATTTAGCGGGGTTCAACCTCAATTGATACTTCCTAAGCCTTTCGAACAACTTCCGTAGGTTGACAAGGTGTTCCTCCTCGGACTTAGATTTGGCAATTATGTCATCCACATAGACCTCAATCTCTTGGTGCATCATATCGTGGAACAAAGCTACCATAGCCCGTTGATAAGTTGCCCCAACATTCTTGAGTCCAAAGGACATCACCTTGTAACAGAACGTCCCCCACAGGGTGATGAAGGTAGTCTTTTCCATATCCTCGGGTGCCATCTTTATCTGATTGTAACGGGAGAACCCATCCATGAAGGAAAATAAAGCGAAATTGGCCGTATTATCTACAAGAATATCGATGTCCGGCAAAGGAAAATTGTCTTTGGGACTGGCCCGATTCAGGTCCCGATAATCCACACACATCTGCACCTTCCCGTCCTTCTTAGGGACTGGTACAATGTTGGCGACCCATTCTGGGTACCGAGCGACAGCCAAAAACCCGGCGTCAAATTGTTTCTTTACCTCTTCTTTTATCTTCAAGGATGTCTCGGGCTTCATCCTTCTCAGTTTCTGTTTTACCGGGGAACACTCAGGATTTAGGGGTAATCGGTGCTGTACAATGTCAGAACTCAAACCTGGCATATCTTAGTACGACCAAGCAAAGATGTCTTGGTAGTCTCTTAGCAGGGCCGTTAATTCCTCATGGATGGGTGCGGTCATACCCGTGCCTACCTTTACTTCTCTTTTTCCACTGCCAGTTCCCAAGTCTACTAATTCGGTCTCTTCTTGATGAGGCCCCATTTCTTGGTCCTCCTGGGCGACTATCCTTTCCAATTCCGGGGGAAGTCCCACATCCTCGTTCTCTTCATCTTCTGTTTGATTTGTTTCTTGCTCAAAATCGATGGGAGGGTCCCAGGTATTAGTACCTTCGAGGGACTCGTCGTCGGGTCTGGTGTTTTAAAACATAAAGAAATAAACATGCAAATGGATGAGAATGGGTAGAGACGCAGGAAAAAATGAAGAAAGATCTTTGTATTATAGATTCAGGAACAAAAGACAGAAAGCCTTAACAAAAGGAAACTCTAAATCCTAGGCCCAACTGTAGAGCTTTTAAAGCCATAAAAAGGTTTACATTATGCTTGTCGCATAAATGTCCGGGCACTCCTCCACTCGCCAATTTCCTAGTCGGAAATCAGGAGGGCATGGTCGTACCAAATCTGACCCACTCGGAGCATCATTTTCACATATTGCAACGACTTGGCCTTCGTCCCCTAGACCCGCGCATATAAAGCTCCTACTTATGTGGCAGGGCGGGATTCCTTCTTGTTTTAATCGCGAGCCTTGACTTTCGCTTTTCCTTCCCGCAATGCTTTTCCTTATATCTGCCTGTGTGGGTTTGTAGCCTAACCCAAACTTCCCATGATTTCCCTTGGCGCTTATCAGGCTAGTTATGCCGTCGTTGTCCTTGCCCCGGGTTCATAACCATTCCCCAACATTACCCGGGCCACCATCACTGCCGTATCTGATAGGCAAGGTTGCCCAGAGAAGGAATCCACGGAGGAAATACTTACCACCTCGAAAGACTGGAAAGCGGTTTCTAATGACTCCTCCGCGGCCTCCACATATGGCATAGAGGATGGGCAACTCACCAAGATGTCTTCCTCGCCCGATACGATAACCAAATGCCCTTCCACTACGAACTTCAATTTTTTATGGAGTGTAGAGGGAACGACTCCCACTGAATGGATCCATGGGCATCCCAACAGGCAACTGTAAGGGGGGTTAATATCCATGATTTGAAAGGTAACCTAACAGGTGTGAGGGCCTATTTGTACCGGGAGGTCGATTTCTCCCTTAACCTCTCAGCGGGTGCCGTCGAAGGCACGAACTACCATGGAACTTGGCTTTAGATGGGAAGCATTAAACGGTAATTTCTCCAAAATGCTTTTGGGCATCACGTTTAAGCTGGAACCATTATCGATGAGCACCTTGGGTACAACGTGGTCCATACACTTGACTGATACATGCAAAGCCTTGTTATGCCCTCTTCCCTCAGCAGGGATTTCTTCTTCGGCGAAGGCAAGATAGTTGTTGGCAGTGATATTATTGACGAGCCCTCCGAAGCCTTCCACAGAGATATCTTGGGCCACGTGGGCCTCGTTCAAAACCATTACTAGCAGAGCCCGATGAGGCTCCGAGCTCATGAGTAATTCCAATAGCGAGACCCTGGCCGAGGTTTTGTTGAGCTGCTCAATAACCTTGAACTCGCTCTGCTGAATTATGCGGAGAAAGTCGCTGGCTTCCTCTAGCGACACCTCCTTCTTGCCATAACCATCCATTTTCTCTGGAAGACCTTTCACCGGAGTATCCTCATTCGGAGTGAGGGGCGTTTTATCATCTTGTTCTTCCACTACCTTTGCCTTCCCCTTGACGTTCGTGGGCTGAATTGGTAGGTCAGGAGGCGCAAATATGCGACCGCTGCGGGTCACACTGCTCAGCCCCGTGATATTGGTTACCTTGGTCGACAACGAACTGATGTCGATGGCTTCTTCTTCTTCTTTGTTCGGAGGTGTGTACCTCCATGGGACTGCGTGACTGTTTTGGTATGGGAAAGGGACAGGCTTAGCTGCCGAGGGGTGTCGGGGCTTTTGCGAAGCCGCGCCCTTGGTGAAATATATCACCAAAGTTTTAGGCCTTCCAAAACTTCTCTCATCCACGGACTGCATACATATCTGCTGCTCTTCTCTTCCCTCATCACCGACTTCCAGTTGGCCTTGATCTATCATTCGCTGCAACAATTCCTCTACTGTCAAACATGTTTCCATGCTATGTAGCTCGCCGGGATGCAACAAACAAAAGTCCTCTTTATGCCCGCCGTGGGGAATCACACCTCCCTTTTGTAGGGCCTCAAAGATAAACCTCCTAGGGGTTGCCACGTCCTTTAAAGGTTTAGACCTGCACGGCCTATCTGACCCAATGGCATTAACCGCTCCCCCTCCATGATTGGCGAGCGGGTTGGTTTTCACATTGGGCGGATCCTCTTGGAATGTCAGCCATCCAACATCTATCAAATGTTGGACCTTGTATTTAAGGGCCAAGCATTTTTCGATGGAATGCCCCGAGGTATTCCCATGGTACTTGCAAGTTGCGTTAGGATCATACCACTTTGGGAAAGGGGGTTGGAAGATCTTCCCGAGAGTTATTACAGCCAGTTGGTTGGCGATGAGGGACGGCAAGAGGTCTTCATACGTCATTGGGTGTGGGGTGAATTCTTGAATTGGCCTCGGGGGAAAGTTCCTCATTGCGTTGGAATTGTCGGCCGAGCGAGTCGTGGTTGGGGTTGGAACTTGGGGGGCCTCCCTCTGAACGGGTGCCTTAGGCTGCATGGGTGCTGAATTAGAGGAGTTCCTGGCATGAGCTAAGAAGCTCGGATGATGTTGCGCGTACTGATGTGTACCATGAGATGTCTGCGGGGGTTTGACCTACACGGGCTCTGAAGTGACGGCGTGGGCATCTCCCTCCTTCCTTTTTGCCCTAGTTGATCCGATCCTTTTAGCATTGGCACTTGTGGAGGAAACATAATCGAACTTCCCTCTTTTCAACCCTACTTCGATTCTTTCCTCGGCGAATACTAGGTCCGCGAAGCTGGATGGCATGTAGCCTACCAACTTCTCATAGTAAAACACTGGCACGGTGTCCACCATCATGGTGATCATCTCCCTTTCGACCATGGGAGGGGCCACTTGTGCTGCCAAGTCTCTCCACCGCTGTGCGTATTCTTTAAAGGTCTCACCTTCCTTCTTGAACATATTCTGTAGCTGAGTGCGATCGGGAGCCATATCGGAATTATACTGATATTGCCTTAGGAAAGCAGTAATCAGGTCCTTCCAAGTACGGATGTGGGAAGCTTCCAGATTATTGTACCAAACGACCGCGGCCCTGGCTAAGCTATCTTGGAAAAAGTGTATTAATAGCTTCTCATCCCTAGAGTGCGCGCCCATCTTACGACAATACATCTTGAGATGGTTCTTGGGACAAGTCGTCCCTTTATACTTGTCGAAGTCCGGCACTTTGAATTTTGGGGGGATAACAACATCTAGTACCAAACAAAGATCCGTCATGTCTGCGAACGGATAGTCACCAAAGCCTTCAACCGCCCTCAATCTCTCCTCTAGGAGATCGAGTTTCCTTCTTTCTTCGGTCGCCGGGGGTGGTCCTTCTGTGGACAAGATTATTGGCTGTGCTGTGAGGTTGGGCTGAGGCAAAGTATTGGGTGCCGGCCCCTTGACGGGGATCGGGGGGTAGAACTCGACATCCCCTTGGGCATACTCTTGATGATCTTCGTGGACCTCGTCGGGCTGTCGAGGAGGCTCCCCTTCAAGGATGGGAGAAGAGATATGACCCGCATCATCTTGCATGACTGGCGGCGTGTAATTAGGCGGCAATCCATAAGGGTAAGCCGCTCGGTTGTATCCCAAATGGGGGTTGCTGTTGTGCCCCAATGTGTTCCTTCCTCGTCCTATCGTATTTGGGGGAGGATGGTGCGCGGTGGCTAGGAGAGTCGGGTCTACTTCGGCAGCCAAACTAACAGCGGCCGCGGTGGCCACATTTTTCTCCATGAGTTGCCTCATTCCTAACATGGCCTCCATCATGGAAGCCATTTGTTCTTTCAGAGCCGACATGTCGGCTTTCATCTGTTCCTGTGTCTCCTCTCGATCACCCATCGTTCTAGATTTGGATCTGGTGCGATAGGGATGCCTTGGGGCGCGTTTTGTTATGGTGTTTTTCCCTAAAAAAACCAAACGTGAGGAGTAGGTAAAATAATGAATGCATGTTTAGGGATAAAATGCAGGAGTGATTTGATTCGCGCTGACTTTTTGGAGTAAAAACATGGGATAAACTCATTTTATTCAAAAGTTATAACTAGTCAAGATCTGAGTGACAATACAAGTTCCCTAGCGGTTCCTAATTATATGGGCCATTAAATCTATCATATGCTGACAATAGTCGAGAAGTCCGTGGATCTCCTCGGGGGCGGAGTAGGTGTCCGCCATTGCTTTGGCCTTGGCTAGCAATCGGGGAAGTTCTTGACTCCCATTCAAGGTAAGAGCAAATCGGTCCATCCACATGGTTGACTCTTGGTGTAACGAGTCGATCACCCTTCCTCTAGCCTCTCTTCCGCGTACACTTGGGCAAACTCGTCTGCTACCCTATGCTCGTGTGCCGTGGCTAGACTTAGTTCTTCTTGGTACTTGGTGATGATAGCTAACATGTTGGTCTCTGTCTCGCATAAACGTTGAGACAAGTTTCTTTTGGACCTTGAGCAAACGACTAACTCTTCTTTTAAAACCATGTTATGTGCTCGTGATCGGTCTCTCTCTTCCCTTCGAAGCTTGAGCTCACTATTGCTGCCCCATAATGCTCCACGGAATTTGTCGCGACCATGCTCTTCCCTGCGAGCCCTCTTGGTTTCTTTTTCAAGGGCTTTTGCGGTAGCTGCACTTTCTTCTCGTAACCCGGCACACTCTTTCCGGACGTATGTAGCGGCCAACTTGAATTTTTCTTTGGCAAGTCTCGCTTTTCCTAGTTCAGTTTTCAGAGCTCGGACTTCTTCATCCTCTTTCGGAGCTTCGAAGTTCTCTTTGTTGATAATCTTTAACTCGGCGAGCCAATCTAAACCTCGTGTACGAACTTTCAGCCATTCATAATAACCACCAATGATGCCATTACGAATGCCCCTAAGTTCTTTATCTTTCCTTAACGGTCTTTCCCACGCCTTATGGACTCTTTGTATAACATTGAAATTTTGCGTGCCAAAATCTCTCACAAGGAAAGGAGACATGCTTTCTTCCGTCGGTGCTCCCCTCATGGGGTACCCTAACTGTCTTATAGTAAGTGCAGGATTGTCGTTAATGCAACCCCTCGTTCCTATCAACGGGATGTTTGGGTACCCCCCACATGAGAAGAGAACTCCCTCCTTTCCTTCTTTCCATCGTGGAAACCAGTTGACTGCTCTGCCTCCTATCCCCGCCAAGTGTTGGTCCCAATCTACTCTTCTTTTTTCGACACACGAGCGATGGCTTCGGAGCGGACATGGATGCCTTATGTCTTGTTGGAATAAATGCGAAACCAACCATACACAAAGAGCGGGTAAACAACAGATGATTCATGCACTACTCTTTTCGCACCTTCGGTCAAATGTGTCAAATAAGTCCGCCAAGACAGCTACCACCGGGCTCTCTTTGCTATGGTGATATGCAAGGAAAGCATCAATTGCAGCTAGGTCGACCAAACCATCCACATTTGGAAAGAGTACAACCCCAAAGATTAGCAATGCTAATACATCCATAAACGGAACCCACTCCTCTTGATTCGCCATATCCCTCGCCTTGCCTTCTAAGTACTTCCGTGGTAGGCCCACTACGCCGTTTCGAGTTTGCTTCACGTGGTCCAATCCTCTCGCCGAATCCCTGACCACAATTGCAATTTTGCTCAAGGAGGGAAGAAACCCGGAGAAAAGATACGGTTTCCTTCCCCCAAGAGGACATCCTAGAATCTCCTTAAATTCTTCAACGGTTGGTACTAATTGGAAGTCTCCAAACATGAAGCACCTCAAGGGCTGGTCATAGTATTGGGTGAGTGATGCAATGGCTTCTATGTATGTCTCTGCTATGGTCAAATCTAAGATCTTTCCGTACGCCTTGCGGAAGGCTTGCATTTGGAGAGGTCCCATCAACCGCCCCAACTCCTTAATGCTGGTGATATCTAGGCTCTTAATCTTGACTTGATAAAACCTTTTGCCAGTTTGATTTGTCCCCATGTTTACTAAAGTGAAACAAAAATCGGTGCGAATCAAAACTCCGACATCTATCATGGGTGGACTGGATGAATGCATGAAGAAATGCATATGACACAGATGCAATTTATGAACACGAGAGCCCGGGAAATTGTCTCCTTCTTAGATACAACGTCTTGGGGTAGCAAAGTGCCCAATGTATGTATTTAAGATGGTGACACGAACCCTCCGTTGGTTTGCCCAAGAGAGAGGATTTAAGACGGAACCCATGCATGATGCATATGCGAAAGGTACAATACGGGGATGACAATATTCACAAACAAATATAAGCAAAAGGGTACATGATACTTTATGCATGGCAGTGTGAAAAAATGGCACACAGCGTGTCCTCTTCGTGCCCCTATTCAAGGGACCTATATGGGAGGGAGCTAAAGGGCCTTTAGTGATAATTCCCAAGGTGGTCATATCTCTCTTGATGGTCTCTAGAGGTATCATCCTCTTCGAAGAACATAATGCAGCAGTAGGGACTACTAGCAAAAATATGTTTTCAAAGAGAAAAACTCTAGATGAGGGTTCACTATAATCAAGCAAGTCGGAGACCTAGCATGATCACAGATTCACCTCCACTCCTTATGTTCCCACGAACCCGGGTATAGGGCCCTTTTTCAACTCACCGTGTGTGCAAATAGTGTTGGTGTTTGTGTGCATCAAATGAATAAACATTTACCTCATGCATACATATTAAAACGCACTAAGAACATCAAAGAGTTTATATACACAAGAACATAAGAAAAATAAAGGGAAACCAACAAAGGAGGATGTCATGATAAAACATTGCACAAGATTAAATGGCCTAACTCTCAAAAAATAGTCCCCAGTGGAGTCTCCAACTGTCGCAGCCTACCCTTCGGCGGGAGGGCAACGTGTGACTCGCTGGTGCGTGTTCCAAGAAAGGAATACGCACGGAGTCACCACCAACGTTTATTTGAGGAAAACGTCGAAAAAACCAGAAGAGACGTTATCTACGAACTTTAAGTGAAAGGTTCGGGAGTTGTATTTACGCACGGGGAAGGTATTAGCACCCTACGCGTCCGTCACAAGAGACGACAAGCTTTTAATTAAATGTGCAAACATGACTTCAATTTTATGTTCCCTTTTACGTTTTTATTCCTTTTCATATTTTTTATCTTTTTGCGGTCGACGAGGGTGTTTCCCTTGCTCCTACGTATTCCTTAATTGCGATAAGGAAATCATACCTACGTAGTTCTTTGTGAACAAAGTGTTTGGTTAAGTTGTTTTTATCTTTTTTTGCAAAATATGTTTTTATTGAATGAAAGGTCATTTAAGGCGTTGGACCATTAAACAATCTTTCGATTCCTTTGAAAAGAGAGAAGACATTAAGGCATTGGACCATTAATGGTCTCTTTATTTTTGAAAGAGGTAATAAAGTTACATGTTGATTTTAGGCCTTTAGAAATCTACACTTAACAAATAAAAGCGGAACAGACCATTTCAAGGCGTTGGACCTTTGAAAATGGCTTTTTTAGGCGATGACAAAAGTTTGGTTTATGAATTGATTTTAGCCTTAGTTTCACTTTGGTTATTAGTCGATTCAATCAAGAAAGAGAAATCCCAAAGAGAAACGTCCAATTGCTTTTTCTTGGTTTATTTTACTAAAAGATATTTTTTTATTATTATATTATTATTTTACCTCTTTTTGGTTTCCAACGTGGTTACGGCACGACCGAACGGTCAGATTTCATTTTAACATAAATTAACGGATATTACAATTCAAATGATCGGTGGAAATTTATTTTATTTTTTGATTAGGCAAGAAAATGACTTAAGCAAATGACTAAAGCACGTCAAAAGGGGATACAGAAAGTAAATGAAATGAAAATAAAAGCACGTGAAAACAAATGAGGACCACTAAGGGTACATAGAATGAATTGAAAAGTTCAATTTTGGGTACTTACCGGTTGAAGACCGAAGAACGATGAAGAACGAACGGAGAACGGTTGAAAATCTTCGCGAAATCACCCACGGAAACGTTATGGAAGCGCCTCGGCTTGGATTTTCTTCACGGAACCAATTTTTTTCACTAATTTCAAGTGATTCTCGAATTACCAGGAGGGCTGAACATCTTTTCTCTTCACTTCTCCCCCTATTTATAGGAAAATGGGGGAGATGCTTGCCACTTGCTTCCTCCAGAAGCAACCACCTTCTGGAGGAATTTTCTGGAAGGCCCAAGTGGGCCTGGTTGCTATTTGAACCCCCATTTTTACTAAGTATACCCCCTGCCTTTTTTTGGTGATTCTTTTTCTGTAACGTTACGAAACTTTACGAATTTCGTAATGATGTTTGTTTTCTTTCCGTAATGTTTCGAAACCTTACGGTTTACATAATCATCCCTTCTTTGCCTTCCGGAATGTTACGGAACTTTGCGGATTGCGCACTAACACTTCCTTTTAATTTCCGACATGTCGTGGAACTCCACGGATTGTGCTACAATGCCTTCTTTTGACTTCCGGCACGTCACGGAACTTCACGAATTGCCTAACGATGGGTGCCAAGTACCTCGAAGTGGCCAAACGAGGGTCGCATCCCAACAACGGATGGTCCCCGGACGAAATTAGGGTATGACAACCAATATAAAAGGTCTTTTTTAACCAATGTAAGTCGTGCTCTCTCAGCTAGGTAAACATGATATATTAAAAACTATAATTTTAATCTTAGCCATCATTTTTTAAATTATAATATGATGGTTAAAATTAATTCTTGTTGTTTGAAACATATTACATATATATAAAAGGCTATTTGTTTGTTTAGAGAAAGTTGAGGCTTTTTATTGATTGACATTCCTATTGAACGCCAAATGGGGTTAGAGCTTACAGGTCTGAACTAGGACATGCAGACAAGGACAACTTTCTAATTAGGCTATTTCAGCAACAAAGATAAAAACAAAAAATAATTTTTTTATATATGTATTATCATTCCATTTTTAATGATTTACTTTATGAAAAAATATAATTTAGTCAAAATTATTTGTAACCCCTTTCCAGCTATATATAGCGATTATAATATGTTAAATATGACACATGAATATATTAAAATTTAAAGACTAAATTAAAATAATTTAGCATCAAAAGCATAGTTTTAAAAATAGGCTCAACCCAATCAGTTGAACTAGAATTAGAGGATCAATTGAATTGAATAATAGATTGGATCGCTAATTTCATTGAACCAATATGAACTGGTACGACCTAGTTGGTCATGTGCTTTTTGGCTTAATGGGTCAAAATTCTCCAAAAATCTCAAAACTATTACTAGACACACTCGATTATTTTAGGGAATTGATATTGGTTCCTCCAAAATTGCTTTTGTCCCCTACAATCTACGCACTTTTACCAAAATACTCTTTTGCTCTTTTCCTTTCGTATTGGCACCTACCCCACCCCTTCCTTCCTCTTTCACTCTCTTCCTTTCTTTCTTATTTCTCTCTATTCCCTCTTTCCCTCAGGTATCCCTCCTTTCTCAGGTTTTTTTTTTCCACTTTTGGCAACACAACAGAATCATGATTCTATTATGTATATTACACAATGGAATCGTAACTCCAATTTGTTTTTGATTTTCTGGCCACACAAAATCACGATTTCTTTGGGTTGCATAAGTCGTAACACAACAGAGTCATGATTTTGTTGGGTTGCATAAATTGTAACACAATGGAATCATGATTCCGTTGTGCTACAAATTAAGCAATAAACAATTTTTCTTTTGAAGTAACCAGTTTTTTGTCTTCATGTAGGTCATTGGATTAGAAAACTTTTAAATTTGACGAGATTACAATGTCAACTAGATGGGGAAATATGAATGGTGGTGTCAAACTCTAATTTTGTCCAGGGAATGCTTTTATCGTTCGAATCAGATTGCAATGCAAGGTCGAGGGATCGCTTAAATTGATTGTCAAATCCAGGAACAAAAACCACAAGGAAATGGGCAAAATAGTCATTTTATGGAAATTTCTAGGCCCTAGCTCGCCCAGGCTAGCATCTGGCTTCCCTTGGCTATGGAATATCTTCAACTTTAAGTAACCAGCTCGCCTGGGCGAACTGATACCTTCAGGATGAAGCAACCAGCTCGCCTGGGCGAGCTTCCCCTGCCCCAAATGGTATTTTCCTATAAATAGCCATGAAGGGGAAGGGGCAAAGGGTTCAAAAAAGTGTAAAGAGGAAGAAACAATGAAAGGAGAGGAAGAAAAAAGAAGAAAAGTGAAGCCAAGGTGCTGCCGAATCGCAACCAAGGATCATTCCCTATGTCTCTTCTCTTGCTAGCCTTGTGCACTGTGCAACAGCCAGCTAGTTCTTCTTCCTTTTCTTTTCTTTTCGTAAGAGTTGAATGTAATCCACGTACCCTTATGGGTTCTTTCTGATATTATGTATGTATTCACCTTCTCCCCTTTATCATTGGTAATTTCATTTCATTTGTAAGGTTTCATTCTAGTCGACCACCAGTGTCGTGGAATCGTTTTCTCTTCTTTTGTAAGACTAGAGACTAATAAACAAAAACAAATAAAGGAAATCAATCCACAACCAAACTTCTTTTATCAAATATCACTTGAGATCGTTTCAAGGTCCAACGTTTTAACGATTCTCTCTACGTTTCAAAATTTAAAACATTGTTTCAAGGTCCAACGCTTTAATGACTCTTTGTTCGCAATTAAAATAAATCTTTAAAAAAACATAAAATCAATTTAACACACAAACATTTAGACTTAAAGAACTACGTAGGTTTGATTTCCTCATCGTACCTGGGGACACGTAGGAGCAAGGGCAACACCCTTGTCGACTCAAAAAAATAATAATAATAAAATAATGTAATAAAAGCAATTCATTGTTCTTAGGGAAATAAATAATTTTGAAGTCACATTGTGCACACTTGATTAAAGGCTACCGTCCCATGTGACGGGCGCGTGGGGTGCTAATACCTTCCCCATGCGTAAACAACTCTCGAACCCTTATTTTCAAAATTTGCAAACCTCTTTTTTGTTTTTCTAATGTGTTCCTCTAATAAACGTTGGTGGTGACTCCACTCATTTTCTCCCAAGGAGATGAATGTGCTTTTTACTTATTTTTGCTTTTGTCGTCTCGTCGGGAGGTAGGTTGCGACAGATGGCGACTCCGCTGGGGACATTGTTAGAGAGTTAAGCCATTTGATCAGTGTGCAATTTTATTGTGACTTTTTTCTTTATTTATGTTCCCTCTTCTCTTTTATTCTTATGTTATGCTCACGTTCATGATCGTTTCATTCCGCTATAGTTCTTTTTGTGGTTTTTGCCTCAACCCCATTTCTTTTATCCTTTGTTTTGTTCATACTTGTATATAACCCTTTTCATGTTATCACCTCTTGGTGTGTATCTTTGTATCTATTACCTTCATAGTTAGAAATAATTTATGCCATTGAATCCTGGGGTAGACAACATGTGATGTGCTTGTTGTATCTACCTGAGAATTTTATGTTTGCTTGATCAGTCGGGTTGGATAATTCTTAGGTTGCTCCGTGCACACATGACACCTACATTTTTTTTACACACCTTTAGAGCCATAGGGAGTGGAGGTTGATCTGTGGTCATGCTGGGTCTCCAACTCGCTTGATAATAGTGAAGCCTCATCTAGAGTTTTCCTCTTTTGGTAATGCATTATCGCTGATAGTCCCTATCGCCATAATGTATTATCTAAGAGAATGATATATCTAAAGACCGATAAGGTTACATGAAAGTACCCTTGGGAGTTGTCACTAGAAGTGGACTTTTGGATCATTTCCATTAGGTTCCTGAATTAGGGGCACAGAGCAAACTCACTCTGGCTTGTTCCTTGATCGCATCATGCATCTCTTCATGGCATCACAATGGACATATCACTCCTGCATTTATCATTTATCATATTCATGCATTTAATTTGCATAAGTAATTTCATTATCATACATCTTCATTTAGCATGCTTTTGTTATGCCAATTGCATACATTCTATTTTCATCATTCACATGTTATGTTTACTCATGCATGATCCTGACTCATAGTTGTTCATGCCTTGCATTTTCCTCTATAAAAAAAAGATAAAAAAGAACAAAAAGAAAGTCACATTGAAGCGTGAAAGTTTATACCACATTCTTAGTAACATGTGTTGGGTACCATGATGATAGCTATAAACAAACCATGTTGGGATTATACACTCATTTCTCTTGAAAAATGATTGAAAATCACGTGATCATGGTACCTAATGCATTGTTAACTAGGAAAGAATGGTTCTTCAGGCGTCTCATGTCAATCTCATAATTACATTTGTCATGTATAACATAAGTATGCCCTAATGATTCATCTCTATGATGGGTTGTCGAAGTATTGAAAATCAAAATTTCTATTCCTTGGATTATGGGGTTGAACCAAGCACATGTTTTTAAGAAAAGGTTTTCATCAAGTCAAGGTCAAGTATGGAAGTAACTAGCTTGCAAAGTTGGGGCAGAAGATGGATCGAGTTTACATAGCTTCTTTGGCTACTGCCAACACATGATTGAGCTAAATGGTTTACAAAATTAGGGACTATTGATGTCCACGTTTTATTTCTAGTTGCACTTTGACTCTGACAAGACGTAATGAACAATGTTGTTTTAATGAAAATCTGAATTGATTCGACCCTATGTTCTACTGAAGTCCTGTGTAAAATTTACAATACTTTAACAATGTATCATTCACATACATCCATGCTTATTTTTTTTTCACACTGGTTGCATTGCTCATTGCATTCTTTCATTCAAATCAGAATTGTAATCATTGTAATCAAAAGGAAAGAATGCACTTTACGATGCCCTTACCGAACACGTACCAAAGCTAGAATGATGAGTGAAATAGAGGAGGTATAGGAACAGATGAAGGCCGACATGGGGGCCATGAAAGAGCAAATGACCACAATGATGGAAGCCATGATGAGTATGAGAAAAATGATGGAGATCAACACAACTACAATCGTTGTTGTAAGTACCGCCACTGAGGTGGACCCGACTCACCCATCTGGCCTCAATCAAGTAAATCGTCTAGTCTCGGAGTTGGTAGGTCAAGGAGGCGGAGCATTGGGAAGTACGGGCGGCCCCCATTTTGTGCAGGTCCAGAGCAAGCATTCCTTCCCATCATATGGCTTGCCTCCCAACTATATACCACCCAATGTTGCACACGCTCCCGATGAGAATGTCGATAACTCCGCTCCCATACCCATTGAGAGCCAACAACCCCAACTTGGTCATGCACAGGTCCCTCAACCCATGGGGGAGACACATGAAGTACCCCGAGACCACACTCTAGCTGACTTTGAGCCTCACCTCGGATATGCCATTGAGGGGGCAGGCATTTTGTGGCATACCCCTGCCAAACACTTTCGGGGGCCTTCAGTATTCCCATAACCACAACCCTTACATTTTGTGGTGGAAGAGTGCCTCCTCCATGGTGGAAAGGGAAAGATTTGATCATATAGAAGAAAGGCTGAGAGCCATTGAAGGAGGTGGAGATTATGCTTTTGCTGACATGGCAGAGCCGTGCCTAGTGCCCAACGTCGTCATACCTCCAAAGTTCAAGGTGCCGAATTTTGATAAGTACAAAGGGACTACTTGCCCCAAGAATCACCTGAAGATGTACTGCAAGAAAATGGGGGCATACGCGAAGGATGAAAAGCTCTTAATGCATTTTTTCAAGAGAGTTTGACTGGGGCAGCTATCACTTGGTATACTAATCTGGAACCTTCCTGGATCCGTTCCTGGAAGGACCTAATGGTTTCCTTCATTAGGCAGTATCAGTATAATTCTGATATGGCTCTAGATAGAATGCAACTATAGAACATGTGTAAGAGAAAGCATAAATCTTTCAAAGAATATGCCCAAAGGTGGAGGGATCTGGCAGCTCAAGTAGCGCCCCCAATGATGGAAAGGGAGATGATAACAATGATAATGGACACGTTACCGGTGTTCTACTATGAGAAGATGGTGGGTTACATGCCTTCAAGCTTTGCAGATTTAGTGTTTGCTAGCGAGAGGATCGAAGTGGGTCTGAGAAGAGGAAAATTTGATCATGCTGCTTTGATGAATAGGAAGCCTGGGGTAAATGGAGAGAATAAGAAAGAGAGAGAAACCCATGTTATGACTGTCGTTCCTACATGGCCAAATTTCCCACTAGCTCAACAATATCAATACTCAGCCAATATCAGTCCTTCTCATTACCCACCACTCTACCAGCCAAGAACACCAAATCATCCACAAAGACCACCCCTAAATCAACCACAAAACCCGCCTGCTGCACATCTGAGGCCAAACACCACCCTTAATATGAATCGAAACACCAACCAGGGAAGGAATTTTCAAGAAAAGAAGCCTATAGAATTCACCCCAATTTCGGTGTCGTATGCTAATTTACTCCCATATCTACTCAATAATGCAATGGTAGCCATAATCTCAGCAAAGATTCCTCAACCTCCATTTTCCCAAGGATACAACGCGAATGCAACATGTTCTTATCATGGAGGAGTTCCGGGGCATTCCATTGAGCATTGTATGACCCTGAAACATAAGGTGCAAAGTCTAATTGATGCAGGCTGGCTAAAATTCAAGGAGGACAATTGCTTATGAATTCTAACATTGTTGAGCGATACTATGCATGATACTTGGGGCAATTTGAAGGTTTTATTAGATGTCTCCAATGACTCATTAGGATTTTCAAGTTTATGCCATTACCATAAACAACAATCACAATGCTAAAAATATGGATAAATTTGATGTCCTTGTCTCTCATTCTTTCACAATTACATCTTTGCATATTTATTTAACATTCACTGGAATGTGAATGTACGTCTTTGGCTTGTTTGCTCAAGTGACTTGCGCTCCTGAGTTGATCTTCTAGTCTGTTCAATCAGAAATTGCTCGTTCTGCATGTTTGGTGGGGGTGCCATAAACGACGAGTAAAGTTCAAAAAAAAAGAAAAAAAAATGTTTGATTGACTATGTTTCAAATAAAAAAAAGAAGTACAGACATTCATGTGACCTCATTTTATCATTCTTAAAAGTTTCCTTTTTGAGAGAAAAGTGAGTTGTCAAGAATAAGAGTCATTTGACTTAATCTGTCAATTGAAAATCCTTTAAATATTTCTTGTCCTTGAAATTTATTTTTCAAAAACCTGTACAGTTTCTTTCATTTCTTCTTGCTACAAGGTAATGACAAATGAGAACAACATATACCTTTGAACCCTACACCAGGGCAATGACAAATACCATGCATGAGCTTCAAGCGAACCTAGGGGCAGATAAGAAGTCCTCACCTGATAGGTTGAAAACCCAAAAAGGTGGCCTAGGCAAGTTAGGGAAATAAAAAAGGGAAAAAAAATCAGGGGCGTGTTATCAAAGGTTTTGTCCCAAAATCGAAACTGTAAAAGTCTCTAGTCAAGATTTGAAATGACACATGGCTATGTTTCTTCATCCCAAATATTGATTTATCCCTTGTACCCCTTCTGAGCCAAAGCATATTTGTTTTCTTAAAAAAAACAACAAAAAGCAAAACAAAAATCCTGAGTAGAAACCACCACTGAACCGGCAGGAAGAGCAATGGAAACAACATATGCATGAGGTTTACTAAGCTCTAGGGTGGGCAACAATGATGTTAAAAAAAAAAGAATAGCAGAAAGTAAATCCGCCAAAGGCGAGTGAAGCAAAAAAAAAAAAGACAACAGATCTCCAAATTTTACAAGAAAGGCACAAAAGTTCAATAAAAGATTAATGTATAAGACAAAAGGAGTAGAGCCCAACCCAAAAGTTGAAATGAATAAAAGTACAAGCAACGCTCTCGAGGTTCTTACTCAATATAACCCTTAAACACTCTTTGAGCCTCTCTAATCCTTTCTTTCATAGCCTTCTTACTCTTGACCACGTTACAAGCCCAATAAAGCCCTTGTGGATCAAGGAATGACTAATTTTGCTTTTAAGTTTGGATTCTGGAATGGAACCCACACACGCTTGTGATTGTTGAATATATATATATATAAGAAGAGAATCCTTGAGGTTTCGCACTTGCACATTTGAGAAGAAAACTCATTCAACCAGGAGCTCGTGGAAAATGCCCAAAGACAATTGTGATAGTAGGGTACATCTGATGTTAGTCGCTCATGCAGACTCCTTAGGATTCCTTTTGAATCCAAGGGTGGCTTTGTTGTATAAATTCTTTGGGATCAGCCCATGTCATCAAGTTTCAGCGGATCGACAGACCCTTGGCATCACTCTATGACTTAAATCAGGAAAGTTTCACTTGGTCATATACCAAAGTGTAACAATCCATTGCCATCCTTCAATGGTGCATGCGTTCGTCCCAAAGCCTTATATTTTCTTGCTGTGCAGAATAATTAAAGTTTTTAAAAAAAAGAAGGGAAAACCCTAGGATCAATATTTAGTTGATTGATTAAATGTAAATGGCTCCATTCGTCATCCAAAATTGTCAATGATTAAATCAAACAAAACATACACTTTGAGGGAGTCCCTGAAGGATTTGCAAAAGATAGGATGAGGTTGCATGAGTTATCACACTTTTAGAAAGGACAGTCAATCTGTGTTTTTCCACAAAAAAAAAAAAAAAAAAAAACAAAAAGATCACAAAAAGAGGAAAGAATGTCATGAGCATTACATAATTTTCATTGCATTGCATTGTTGATACAAAACCTGCATTTACTGCATTTCAGGCGAAGTTTGCATGCCATGCATTCCAAAACTCATGTTCACATCTGACTATGAGTCCATAGATTTCTCATTATATACCAATTTCCAAAATCCAATTGCATGAATAATAGGACTCAACGACGTTTGTTTTTTATAGGACTCAACGTCATTTGCTTTATGTTTCAAAAGACTACAATGTCTTTTATTTTATGATTCCAAGACTACAATGTCTTTAGCTTTGCATTTTCAAAGACTTCAATGTCTTCAGTCTTTTACATTTTCAAAGACTTCAATGTCTTTTTTCTTTTACACTTTCAAAGACTACAATGTCTTCTGTTTTATGATTACAAGACCACAATGTCTTTTGGTTTATGTTTTCGAAGACTTCAATATCTTCAGCCTTTTACATTTCAAAGACTTCAATGTCTATTGTCTTTTACGCTTTCAAAGACTACAATTTCTTTTGTCTTTTACGCTTTCAAAGACTTCAATGTCTTTTGTCTTTTACGCTTTCAAAGACTACAATGTCTTCTGTCTTTTACGCTTTCAAAGACTTTAATGTCTTCAGTCTTTTACGCTTTCAAAGACTACAATGTCTTTTGTCTTTTACGATTTCAAAGACTTCAATGTCTTTTGTCTTTTACGCTTTCAAAGACTACAATGTCTTCTGTCTTTTACGCTTTCAAAGATTACAATGTCTTCAATCTTTTAAATTTTCAAAGACTTTAATGTCTTCAGTCTTTTACATTTTCAAAGACTTCAATGTCTTTTTTCTTTTATGCTTTCAAAGACTACAATGTCTTCTATTTTCTGATTCCAAGACTACAATGTCTTTTGCTTTGCATTTTCAAAGACTTCAATGTCTTCAGTCTTTTACATTTTCAAAGACTTCAATATCTTTTTTTTACGCCTTCAAAGATTACAATGTCTTTTTTTTTATGCTTTCAAGACTTCAATGTCCTCCATTTTGCATTTTATAGGACTTCAAGGTCCTCTGTTTGGTTTTATAGGACTTTAATGTTTTTTTGTTTTTTTCGGTTTTACTTCTTTTGTTTTCTCTGGCGTCCGATTTTGAATAGCAAGATTGCTCGTATAAAATTAGGGCCCTTATCTTTACTTACCATTTATTATCAATAAAATATAAGTAAAGAAGGGCAACTAATATACCCTAATTTCATCCGGGGAATGCTTTTATCGTTCGACACTGGTTGCAACACGAGGTCGAGGGATCGCTCAAATCGATTGTCGGATCCAGGAACAAAAACCACAAGGAAATGGGCAAAATAGTCATTTTATGGAAATTTCTGGGCCCTAGCGTGCCCAAGCTAGCATCTGGCTCGCCTGGTGATGCAATCCTATCCCGCAAGGGCATTGGGTAGAAGACTCCAAGTAGATTGGGCTAGAGATCCAAGGGAAGACCTTAGGGTTCTCATGAGCCTTAGGGTAGATTTCGAGCCCATGGGCTAAGTATGAGCCCGCTTATCTTTGTAAATATTAGAATAGGTTTTTCCTTCGTTTGGGCCTTGTATTTTGGCCATTCTAGTAGTATAGGGTTTTAGCCTTGTATTTCGGGGCATTTTGAGTAGTCTTTGTAGTAAGGACTTTTTTTTATATTTTCATGTTTTTTGTCATGGGGGTGAGCTTAGCTATTATAGGGGGTGTGTAGCAAAGTTCTAGCTTCTCATCTCAAGGAGGTGAGCTTAGCTATTAGAGAGGTATGTGTAGCTAAGCTCTAGCTTCTTTAGGAATCTTCTTGAGGAAGCTTCTCAAGGAGGTGAGCTTAGTTATGAGAGGGGTGTGTGTATCTAAGCTCTAACTTCTCAAGGAAGTTTTCTCAAAGAAGCTTCTCAAGGAAGTTTTCTCAAGAAAGCTTCTCAAGGAAGCTACCTAGTCTATAAATAGAAGCATGTGTAACACTTGTTGTAACTTTGATGAATGAAAGTCTTATGAGATACACTTGTTGTAACTTCAATGGTGAAAAATCACCATAGAAGGACCTCATTGAAGCTCAAAGATCCAGCCTCCATAGAAGCTCCACAAGCAAGCTTCCATCAAGAAGATTCCTAAAGAAGCTAGAGCTTAGCTACACATACCTCTCTAATAGCTAAGCTCACCTCCTTGAGATGAGAAGCTAGAACTTAGCTACACACCCCCTATAATAGCTAAGCTCATCCCCATGACAAAAAACATGAAAATACAAAAAAAAGTCCTTACTACAAAGACTACTCAAAATGCCCCGAAATACAAGGCTAAAACCCTATACTACTAGAATGGCCAAAATACAAGGCCCAAACGAAGGAAAAACCTATTATAATATTTACAAAGATAAGCGGGCTCATACTTAGCCCATGGGCTCGAAATCTACCCTAAGGCTCATGAGAACCCTAGGGCCTTCCCTTGGATCTCTAGCCCAATCTACTTGGAGTCTTCTACCCAATGCCCTTGCGGGATAGGATTGCATCACCTGGGCTATGGAATATCTTCAACCTTAAGTAACCAGCTCACCTGGGCGAGCTTCCCCTGCCCCAAATGGCTTTTTCCTATAAATAGCCATGAAGGGGAAGGGGCAAAGGGTTCAAAAAAGTTTAGAGAGGAAGAAAAAACGAAGGGAAAGGAAGAAAAAAGAAGAAAAGCGAAGCCAAGGCGCTACTGAATTACAACCAAGGATCATTCCCTACGTCTCTTCTCTTGCTAGCCTTGTACCCTGTGCAACAGCCGGTTAGTTCTTCTTCCTTTTCTTTTCTTTTCGTAAGAGTTGAATTTAATCCATGTACCGTTATGGGTTCTCTCAGATATTATGTATGTATTCGCCTTCTCCCCTTTATCGTTGGTAATTTCATTTCATTTGTAAGGTTTAATTCTAGCTGACCACCAGTCTCGTGGAATCATTTTCTCTTCTCTTATAAGACTAAAGAATAATTGATGGAAGCTTGCTTGTGGAGCTTCTATGGAGGCTGGATCTTTGAGCTTCAATGAGGTCCTTCAATGGTGATTTTTCACCATGGAGATGCAGCGGAAGGCAAAGGAGAAGAGGAGAGGGGAGGCACCATCCACTAGGAAATAAGCCAAGGAAGAAGGAGCTTCACCACCAAGAATTGCCTTGGATAAGAAGCTTGAAGAGGATGCTTTAATGGAGGAAAAGAAAGAGAGAAGGGGGGAGCACAAAATTGAAGGAATAAAAGAGGGAAAGAAGTGGAACTTTGAAGTGTATCTCATAAGACTTTCATTCATCAAAGTTACAACAAGTGTTACACATGCTTCTATTTATAGACTAGGTAGCTTCCTTGAGAAGCTTTCTTGAGAAAACTTCCTTGAGAAGCTTCTTTGAGAAAACTTCCTTGAGAAGCTAGAGCTTAGCTACACACACCCCTCTCATAACTAAGCTCACCTCCTTGAGAAGCTTCCTCAAGAAGATTCCTAAAGAAGCTAGAGCTTAGCTACACATACCTCTCTAATAGCTAAGCTCACCTCCTTGAGATGAGAAGCTAGAACTTAGCTACACACCCCCTATAATAGCTAAGCTCACCCCAATGACAAAAAACATGAAAATACAAAAAAAAGTCCTTACTACAAAGACTACTCAAAATGCCTCGAAATACAAGGCTAAAACCCTATACTACTAGAATGGCCAAAATACAAGACCCAAACGAAGGAAAAACCTATTCTAATATTTACAAAGATAAGCGGGCTCATACTTAGCCCATGGGCTCGAAATCTACCCTAAGGCTCATGAGAACCCTAGGGCCTTCCCTTGGATCTCTAGCCCAATCTACTTGGAGTCTTCTACCAATGCCCTTGCGGGATAGGATTGCATCATTCCCTCCACCTTGGAAAGGATTTGACCTCAAATCCCGAGGTTCTTCATACTCTGGGCTCCTTCCCTCAACACCTGTAAAAAGAAAAAAAACATATGTATTAGTGGTGTTTGGTATGTTGAAGTAAGGTAAGGTCTGAAAACCCATTTCTTGGGCATCTTCCCATGAAGGAACATGGTTTCTCATCAACTCAATGAGTGGTGCTACAAGTATAGAAAAATATGGGACAAACCTTTTGTAAAAGTTTGTTAAGTCATGGAAGCCTCAAATTTTTCTTATACTTGGTGGAGTGGGCCACTCAGGAGTGACCTTTATTCTCTTAGGGTTCATGGGAACCCCTTGATCACTATTTGAAAAATTAAGAAAAGTAACGCAATAAAACATACCTTTTTCTGTATTTCCATATTGATTATTCCTACCAAAAAGTATGACAAACCTAAGGTGTCCTATATGAGTACCTAAGTTTGTAATTGAAACTAAAAATAAGAACAAACCTACCTAATGGGTCCCTATGTACACACACCATGAAGATGTTAGGTGTACGAGTGATTTTACAAAAGAGGGTTGCACCACTCAAAACATTCATCATACCACCTATTTTAGGGACTTGGTGCCTAATAATACCTATTTTGGGCACCAACAAAGCACAAGGATTTAAGCTCTTGCGAACCAAACCCTCATCCAACAACTTCTTTACTTGAGGAATAAACTCAAGCCCAAGAGGTGTGGCAATGCTAGCAAGTGTCTTTTTACAAAAGAGAAAATGTGGAGGTTGTCTAAGAGGGAAAGTTTCTTTAATGTTTGTCTTTATTGTAAAATGAGTTTCCTTCTTAGCTAACCTCTTGGAGGAGACACTTACCTCCTTACACTTCTCTTTAACCACTAATGGTTGTCCATCTTCTTGGGGGTAGATTTCTACACTAGATTCTTCCCCTTTTGCTTCTTCACTTTCACTAGAGGAAGGTGAAGTAGTAGCCTCATCTTGGCTACTATAAATGTCTTGGTCCCTCATAATCATGGTTTTTGTGGTGGGGCATTGAGAAGTAATGTGTCCTCTTCCAAGACTTTTAAAGCACTTTATAGAGCTAGTTTTCTCTTGCCTACTAGCCTTAGGGGCTTGCTTTTCTATTGTCTTCCCCTTATCATCTTTGGGCTTATAAGGTGTCACCCTTAAGATGCCTTGAACTTGGTCTTTCTTTGGATAAGAGTGAGAGCCATAAGATTTTGAAGTAGACTTCTTTTTAAGTTGTTGCTCTACCTTTATTTCCCAATCTAAGTTAGCCTCTACATTGTCCTTCCCATGGAAGTATGAGAGGTTAATGTTAGCCTCTTCAGGCTTTCTTTCCTTTTCTCTTCTATGGGAGTGAGGTCTAAGATGTGACCTATGCCTTCCTTCGTAATAGTCACGAAGTTCTTCACTTAGGGTCTTGCAAGAGTTATGACTACTATAGGAGGCATGTTTTTCTCTTTTCATTTCTTTCATTATTTTTCTTCTTTCTTCCTCTCTTATTTTCTTTCTTTCATCTTGACTTATTTCTTCCACTCTTTTTTTTCCTTTTTCTTTTCTCTCTTGTTTTTCTGTCCATAACTTGAGGGAACTCAACTCATCTAAGATTCTAGATAAAGGGTCTTTATGACTAGTACCCTCGCCATTAACACTAGATGAATGATGACTCATGTTGGTTCCTAAGTTGTGGTTCTTTCTTGTTGGAGGTTTAAAAACAAAAGGTAAAAGAAACTATGGTTGAAACTAGCCAAAATAAACACTAAAAGAGGTGTGAAAGATAAGGTAAACAACTAATTGGTAAAAGGAAAGCTATCTAGGCGGTTTGGCAAGAAATGTAAACTAGGCGAATCCTAAGAGTGTTTGGATGACCACATTCAAGGTTCCCAACAAAACACTCACTATCCTAAGGAAAAATTGCCTAAAATTATTACACACAAATGGAAGTTTGGTAACCTATTGGAGGCTCCCAACACACTTCCAATGAAAGACCTTTTTGTTACAAAACTTGAAAGCAATGAAGGTAAGTAAATTGCAAATTACAAAATTACAAAACGGTCCTCAATTTTGGTGGTTGTTCTCTCTTTGGTGATTCACTCAATTTGGAATTCTTCTTAGTCCAATAGCTCTTAAGGTGGTTGGCCCTTTTTTCTTGACTCAAATTTTTCAAGGGATGGCACCAATCCTCCTTCCAATTCCCTACATGGCAACCCACAAACAAGGAAACAAAGAGACAAGCAATAACCAAAGACAAAAAAAAAATGAAATGAAAGTTAAACCAATGGAGTTTTAACAAGACAATTTTTCAAGGATTATTCAACAATTAAAGCAATGAAAAGGACATAGAAGCAAGCTAGGACTCAAAGAGAAACTTAGAATGGCTCTAGAGTAGAGTAAAAAAAAACTGAAAAAAAAGACTCAAAAAACCTCTAGCTTTGGCACTTGTCTTCACACTAATTTTCAATTGAAATTTTGAAACTAAGATTGGTATAACATAGGCACCAATTATAGAATAAATTTTGAGCCAAAACAACAAGCACACTTCCCTTTCATTTTTTTTTCCTGGATACTGATTTTCCTGCCAACTTGTGTGATTTTTCGTATTTTTTCCTTTTATCCAAATCAATTTTTTCTTTTTTTATAACTTTTTTCTAGATGTCTAGAAAATTCAGTAAAAATTTCAGCTCAAAATTCGAAGTAACCAATTCTCAGTAATTTTTACAAGTTGGTATGTCCAAGCTGCCAGCACCAGCGATTTTGTTTTTAAAGCATGGTATATTGATTGCCTTGGGCTTACTTTCAACCTTCCTATGTATGTTGAACTCACTAGGATTGTTTACCACAGTTTTAGGAGTTCAATATTCACTTAGGATCAACATTTCAGCCAGCAATTCAATCACCAAAACTCAAATTCACAATAGACACAATCATAAGGAAACCTAAAAGTTCAAGAAAAGGTTCACAATCAAAGACTCTCTAAGAATTTTGCATGAACATGTTAAGAACTAATTAACATGAAAGATTTGACTCAAATCAAATAATAGGCTAAAAGAATTTCATACACTCATGAACAAATGAGGTAGACAAAGAAACAAGAAAATAAAATTCAGCACAACATAAGAAATCTTATGTGACAAGTTTCATGACTAGACATGACTTCTATGACAAAACTACAATAGGTGAACAAGTCACTCTAGATTTTTGAGGTTTTCTTCTACTTTAATATTTTTGTAAGAATTTTATGGTTTAGGTTTCAGCCACAAAAAATAACAAGACAAAACTCAAAGGAACCTAAACTCAACACAATTCATGGTTCAAGAACAAGAACAAGAAATTTGAACCATAGAAAATCAAATCTAGCTTCTAAAGCAAGTTTAATCGGTGGAAACTCTAAATAATCATGTTAACAACATTTAGAACAAGACATGTGAGGAGATACATGGAGAAAAATGAAGAAACAACAATGGAAGAGAAGGTAAAGAAAAAAAATTAATGGAGGTTTAAGGAGCACCTACTTGAAGCTCTTGTGCTCTTATTACTACTTGATGGAAGCTTGCTTGTGAGGCTTCTATGGAGGCTGGATCTTTGAGCTTCAATGAGGTCCTTCAATGGTGATTTTTCACCATGGAGATGCAGTGGAAGACAAAGGAGAGGAGGGGAGAGGAGGCGCCATCCACTAGGGAATAAGCCATGGAAGAAGGAGCTTCACCACCAAGAATTGCCTTGGATAAGAAGCTTGAAGAGGATGCTTTACTGGAGGAAAAGAAAGAGAGAAGGGGGGAGCACGAAATTGAAGGAATAAAAGAGGGAAAGAAGTGGAACTTTGAAGTATATCTCATAAGACTTTCATTCATCAAAGTTACAACAAGTGTTACACATGCTTCTATTTATAGACTAGGTAGCTTCCTTGCGAAGCTTTCTTGAGAAAACTTCCTTGAGAAGCTTCTTTGAGAAAACTTCCTTGAGAAGCTAGAGCTTAGCTACACACACCACTCTCATAACTAAGCTCACCTCCTTGAGAAGCTTCCTCAAGAAGATTCCTAAAGAAGCTAGAGCTTAGCTACACATACCTCTCTAATAGCTAAGCTCACCTCCTTGAGATGAGAAGCTAGAACTTAGCTACACACCCCCTATAATAGCTAAGCTCACCCCCATGACAAAAAACATGAAAATACAAAAAAAAGTCCTTACTACAAAGACTACTCAAAATTCCCCGAAATACAAGGCTAAAACCCTATACTACTAGAATGGCCAAAATACAAGGCCCAAACGAAGGAAAAACCTATTCTAATATTTACAAAGATAAGTGGGCTCATACTTAGCCCATGGGCTCAAAATCTACCCTAAGGCTCATGAGAACCCTAGGGCCTTCCCTTGGATCTCTAGCCCAATCTACTTGGAGTCTTCTACCCAATGCCCTTGCGGGATAGGATTGCATCAATAATAAACAAAAACAAATAAAGGAAATCAATCCACAACCAAACTTCTTTTATTAAATATCACTTGAGATCGTTTCAAGGTCCAACGCCTTAACGATTCTCTCCTCGTTTCAAAATTTAAAATGTTGTTTCAAGGTCCAACGCCTTAACGACTCTTTGTTTGCAATTAAAAGAAATCTTTCAAAAAAAAAACATAAAATCAATTTAACACACAAACATTCAAACTTAAAGAACTACGTAGGTCTGATTTCATCATCACACCGGGGGATACGTAGGAGCAAGGGCAACACCCTTGTCGACTCAAAAAAAAAATAATGTAATAAAAGCAATTCATCATTCTTGGGGAAAAAATTAATTTTGAAGTCACATTGTGCACACTTGATTAAAGGCTGTCGTCCCATGTGACAGGCGCGTGGGGTGCTAATACCTTCCCCATGCGTAAACAACTCCCAAACCCTTATTTTCAAAATTCGTAGACCTCTTTTTGGTTTTTCTAACTTTTTCCTCGAATAAACGTTGGGGGAGACTCCACTCATTTTCTCCCAAGGAGACGAATGTGCTTTTTACTTATTTTTGCTTTTGTCGTCCCGTCGTGAGGTAGGTTGCGACAAGTGGAAACCAAGTTTTCTTTTACCAACCCGACCTTTTATATGGAGCTTAGCCTAATGAAATTGATATGCAGCCACAACCTAGCTATCCTGACTTTTCCAGTTTTGTTTGTGTTTTGTGAAGCTTTGTGTTTGGTTACTAAATAATATTTTTGATTCTTTTATATTTTTAAAGAGTGAGATGATTTGTTAATTGGGCTTGGCGTGTGGGAAAGGAGCACAAATTTGTGGTTGTGATTCAAAAGTCAAAAGTAGTAAAGAAACATGTTATATTGGGTTGCGAAAAAGGGGGAAAGAAGTACAAACAATTCAAAGACAAGTTAGTGCGCAATGTTGGAATAAATGGGAATTTAGAAGGCAGGTTGAATAAATTCTTTTCAAAATATTTACCTAATCATTATTTAGATTCAATTAAATCATACCTTTCATTGTAATCAAAGGTTTTCTCAAAAACTTGTTGTGAAAAATTTTCAATCAATGAAAACAATCAATAAACAAACAAATGAAAAATATAGTTTTATTGCCCTTTCATATCAATTCCATTACCAAGATTCATTAACAAAACAAAGGTTTAGAGAAAGAGAGAATCAGACTCAGAATTTATATAGGTTAATTCCTTAAGAAGATCTACATCTAGTTGTTTTAAGACCTCTTAAAACTTCCACTAATAGAGAACTAAGTTCAAACACTATGCATATGCAATTTCCTAAATTTCTACTCTTCCCTTGAACCCTACAAGAGAAGGATCAGGAGTTGAAACCTTATCAACTCACAAAAACCATTGATAACCCTAATCAAGGTTAGAATCTAGAAAGAAATTAAAATTAGATTGAATATACCCTTATGTGCAAATCACAACATCTTCAAGCTCTTCCTTTGATTATCAAACCATGATAAAGAATGAATAAATCTTGATCAACTTGAATCTCATATTGAAATGCAGAGTAGTTCCCTTAGATGACTCTCCAAAAGTGTTTGGTAACCTTGTTGAATTTCACCCCATCATCACAACACTGAATGTATAAGGATTCTTAATCAAAGCCTTGTATTTGGTGACCTTGTTGAATTTCACCCCAACATCCTTGAGACCTTTCTAATTGACCACTATTCCTTTTGAAAACAAACCAACAATGTCTTCCCAAATCTCAGTGGTCATGACAATCTGCTTCCCCTTCACTTCAGCACACAAATAACCAGTCTCACCATCAATGTGGGTAGTAGTGTAGACAACTCTTACTAGTTCAGGGTAGAACATGCCCTTCATCTCCACTAGCTTATTCAATCCATGGTACTCAAGAAGTTCAGGAAAGACAAACCCTTGAGTCTTTAGTCATTCCAAGTTTAGATACTTAGGTTGAATCAACTCCTTCTTTGCATAGTTGTACTTGTAGGATGCCTTAAAGTGCTCCTCTAAAAATCGAGTAGCCTTTGGAGAGGGTGGTGGTGAAGGAGAATGTGATGTTTATTTACCTTTGTTTGAAAAGCCTCCCTTTGTAGACTTATTATCCTTCTTTGATTTTGTTTTGGGGGCAATTGGTCTATGTCCAATGCTTTTTATCCTCTTGTTCTTGGTTTCCGCCATTGATGGAGGTTGAGGGTAAAGGAAGAAAGGTTGAAAGGGTTAGGGAAGAAGAAAGGACGTGGGTATACTCTCTTAGGGTTTGAAAAAAGGGTTGAGTGAGAGAGAAGTAAGGATTTATGTATGGGTAATGGGTATTTAAAAATAGAGCAAGAGTTTTTTTGTTTTTTAAAAAACGTTTTAGACACTGCATAACCAATTACCAAATGGTGTAATCGATTACAACCTTACCCAGAAAGGGTTTTGGGCTTCTCCACAGGTGGTAATTGATTACTATATGGTGTAATCAATTCTTGATTGGCCCAGAGTCACTAGGATAGCAGCGTCAACTCGAATTAATTGATTACAATCTCTTGTAATTGATTATCATGTATGATAATGCAATTTTTTTACGAAAATAACATGATAAGAAGGTTTTCATGCATTCCAAATGCACATATAACAAAAAAAAAATAAGCACAAATGCACATAAAAATTATAAAAAAATGCAAATGAATATGTAAATGAAATGAATGTAGGCTCCCATATTGGCTCAAGTGAGATTAGACTCACTTAAAATGCCAAGCTCATTATGAAGATGGTAGAATCTATCTGTTGCTAAAGATTTGGTAAAGATTTCAACTAGTTGTGAGTTTGTATCCAGAAACTCAATGTCAAAATCACCTTTGTGAATATGATCCCTAATTAAATGATGTCTAATCTCTATATGCTTTGTCCTAGAATGCATTATAGGATTCTTAGTGAGACTAATGGCAGTAGTGTTATCATGTCTTAAAGGAATGGGTTCTAGATGCAATTCAAAGCCAAAAAGAAGTTGTTTAAGCCATAAGATTTGTGCACAATAACTCCTTACAACAATGTACTCAGCCTCAGTCATAGGCAAGGCAACACATGCTTGCTTCTTACTATTCCATGATACTAGGTCATTATCTAACATGTGGCAAGTGCCACTAGTGCTTTTCCTATCTAGTTTACATTCGACGAAGTATGAATCTGAGTATCCTAGTAGAGAGATCTCAACACCTTTAGTGTACCATAGGCCAACATCTAAAGTACCTCTTAGGTATTTCATGATCCTTGTTACAGCAGAGAAAATAGACTCCTTAGGACTAAATTGATAACGTTCACACATGCAAACACTAAACATGATGTCCAGTCTACTTGCAGTCAAGTAAAGTAGGGAACCAATGATACTTATATACTTTGTTTGATCAATTGACTTTCCTTTTTCATCCACACTAAGGTAGCGATTAGTAGCCATAGGAGTTGCAGCCTCCTTGAGAAGTTCCTTGCAATATTTTTTGATGGAGAAATGTTCCATGGTCCATTTGCTTCACATGGAGAACAAGAAAATAATTTAATTTACCCATCATTGATATTTCAAAATCCCCCTGCATCTTGTACACAAAATCTTCACAAAGAGATTTGTTAGTGGAACCAAAAATGATGTCATCCACATAAACTTGCATAAATAAAATGTTATGAGAAAACTGTTTAATGAAAAGTGTTTTTTTATCAACTTTTCGTTTCTCAAACTTTTGTTCAAGAAGGAAGTTGATAAGTCTCTCATACCATTGCCTTGGTGCTTGTTTAAGTCCATGAAGAGCTATCTTAAGCTTGTATACATGATTTTGATTTTTATGATCCTCAAAACCTAGAGGTTGGGAAACATAAACTTCATCTTCAGTGATCCATTTAGGGAAACACTTTTGACATCCATTTGGTCTAACTTTAAATCCATAACATAAGCATAAGTAGTAATCTTACCACTTCTAGTCTAGCTATCGGTGCATAAGCTTAACCAAAGTCTATACTGTTTTGTTGGTTATAGCTCTTGACTACTATCCTTGCCTTATTCCTAGTGATCAAACCATGTTCATTCAATTTATTTTTAAACACTCATTTAGTGTAAATGATGTTCATGTTTTTAAAATAAGGTATTAATTCCCATATATCATTTCTTTTAAATTGGTTCAACTCCTCATGCATGGACATCATCCAAAACTTACATTTGAGTGCCTCTTCTATAGACAATGGTTCTACTTGTGACACAAATGCAGTATGCTCACAAAATAAGTTCAAAGAGTGTCTAGTAGTTACTCCTTTTTCTATGTCTTGGATGATGTTGTCTATAGAAATATCCATTGGTGCTCTCCATTCCTTAAGAAGATAATTGTGTTGTGATGAGAGCCATTCTTGATGTTTATTTCTCACAACCTCTTCACTCCTCGGAGAAGCTTTTCTAGGACTCCTTACATCATCATAAAAAATGCACATTTCCTTCCTTTTGGGAATTAGACTCATCAAACACAAAATGGAAAAATTCTTCAATCTTTAATGAATTCTTATTGAAAACTCTATATGCCTTGTTAGTAGATGAGTATCCTAGAAATAAGCCAAGTGATTCTTTACCATTGTTTAACACAAAACACTTACAACCAAATACTATGAGATGTGATATATTTGGATTTCTACCTTTGTAGATCTAATACAGTGTCAATTTCAAAAGTGGTCTTATAATCACTCTATTGAGAACATAACAAGTTGTACTTATCACATCCGCCCAAAAATATTTAGGTAGATGGTTTTCATTTAGCATTGTTGTTGCTAATTTCTTGATAGATCTATTTTTCCTCTCCACAACTCCATTTTATTGAGGAGTTATTGGAGTTGGAAATTGTGATTAATACCATTTTCTTAACAAAAAGTTTTAAATTCCTCATTTTAAAATTCACCCCATGATCACTTCTCAAAGCTTTGATTTTCAAATATTTTTTATTTTAAATCAATTTGGCTAGTTTACGAAAAGCTTTAAAAACATTGTTTTTCAAGGATAAAAATGAGGTTCGTGTAAATTTAGAATAGTCATCCATAATTACTAAGGTACAATAGTTCCCTCCTATGCTCATAGTTTTAGAAGGACCAAATAAGTGATCTAAATGCAAGATTTCAAGCATTCTAGAAGTTGAAATGATATTTTTATATTTACAAGAAACTCTAGATTGCTTTCCCTTTTGACATGCATCACACAAGCCATCATTCACAAACTTAAGCTTAGGAAGTCCCTTAACTAGCTCTTTAGAGATGAGTTTGTTTAAATGATTCATGTGAATGTGAACAACCCTTCTATGCCATAGCCAAGAAATATCATCATTACTAGTTAAACATGTCAAGTGTGATGATGAAACACAATCAATATTAAGCATGTAGGTGTTACCTATCCGGTTGCCAACAAACTCAATTTGATTGATGATTGGATTAGAAATAATGCAACAATCTTTATTTAAAGAAATTTTATAACCTTTGTCACACAATTGGCTAATTCTTAGAAGGTTATGCTTCAATCCATCCACAAACAAACAAAACATTCTATATCCGGAAGAACTTATAGCACTTTCAACTTCATCATCTGTCATAAGACAGAGATTTGCCTCTTTTTCATTACTTGAATCACTTGAAGTGTTGGAAGCATTCTCTTCCCATGTAATGTAAGCCTTATTCTTCTTGTTATGACATTTTGTATTCCTTTCTCCTCCTTGTTGTTTCTTTAGAAATATGAGCATTCAAATTTTATGTGGCCCAATTTACCACACTCGAAACAAGTAAAAGTATAGGAGGTTGAGTCATTCATCTTAAAGTTCTTTTTGTGTTGGAGGGATCTTCCTTTGGGATTCTTGTTCTTCAAAAACTTCTTAAACTTTCAAACTTCAATGTTAGATTCTTATTCTAGGAACCTTTTACACATTCTTCATCACTCTCATCACTAGATAGTATGGAAGATTGTAGTGCTAAGTCTCTATGTTTCTTCTCCTTAGCCTCCTCTTTGATAATCCTAGTCATGTCCATTTCATATTCTTTTAACTTTCCAAATATCTCAGCATGTGTGGTGGAGGCAAAATCTTTGGACTCGGAGATTGTCATGACCTTCAATTGCCATGTTCTATTGAGGGACTTTAGTATCTTTATATTCAGCTCTTCTTCCTTAAACACTTTCAAAGGCCCTTGAGATGATTCACTATATGTGAACCTTTTTTGAACATCTCTAATTGTTTCTCCTTGTTGCATTTGAAATGTCTCACACTCTTGAACGAGATAATTATTCCTTGCTCTTCTAACTTTTGAAGTACCTTCATGAGTCAGTTGTATGAGATCTCACATCTCTTTCTCTATTGTACATGTCGACACCCTACAAAATTCATCACAATTCAAGGATGAGTTAAGGATATTCATGACTTTAGAGTCATATTTTGCTCTTCTAATTTCATCTATAGGCCATGATTTAAAGGGTTTCTCTATTGTTTTGCCATCAACAACTTGAGTTGGATTTGTGTAACCATTTACCACCGCATCCAAATCCCTCTATTAACATATTCCATAAAAAATTTCATTTGAACATTCCAAAAGGGATAGTTCATGCTACAAAAGGGTGGAGGTTCATTAATGGATGCACTTTCTGCAAATGGTAATTGATTCCTAACCATATCAAAGACTTTTGATAAAATGTTGATTAATTTTCAAGACCCTAGATCTAGATACCAATTGTTGGAATAACCAGGAATCTAGAAGGGGGTTGAATAGATTGTTTTCAAAATACTTGCTTAATCGTTATTTCGATTCAATTAAACCATACCCCTCATTGTAATCAAGGTTTTCTCAAAAGCTTGTTGCGAAAAATTTAAAATTAATGAAAATAATGAATACACAAACAAATGAAAAATAGAGTTTTATGGCTCTTTCGTATCAATTCCATGATTGATTAACAAAACAAAGGTTTAGAGAAAGAGAGAATCACACTCAGAAATTTATACTGGTTCAATCCTTAAGAGGACCTACATCCAGGATTTCTAAGAACCCTTAGAACTTCCACTAATAGAGAACCAAGTACAAACACTATGCACATGCAATTCTCTAAAATTCTATTCTTCCCTTAAACCCTACAAGAGAAGGATCCGTAGTTAAAACCCTATCAACTCACACAAACCCTTGATAACACTAATCAAGGTCAAAATCTAGAAAGAAATCAAAATTAGATAGAATATACCTTGATGTGCATATCACAACATCTTCAAGCTCTTCCTTTGATTATTAAACCATGATGAAGAATTAATGAATCTTGATCAACATGAATCTCTTGTTGAAATTTAAAGTTGCTACCTTAGATGACTCTTAGAAAGTGTTTTTCTAAAAGATAAGATTGAATCAAGAGTCACTAATGATAAAGAACAAGTGAGGGCATTTATAATTTTAACAGATAAAGTTGATTTAATCGATTATCAAACGTGGTAATCGATTAATTCATTCAAATCCCTCTTGTTCTGCATTTCTAGAAATGTGGTAATCGATTATCTCATTTCACATAGAGTTTCTCAAGCTTCTATAGTTATGGAATAATCGATTATCAAATGTGGTAATTGATTAGTTCGATACACGAAGAACTCCTAAAGTTTCCTAACACAATATAAATGATTACTAAATGTGGTAATCAATTATCTGGAACCACAACGACTTCCTTCTGTTGGAACTAGCTTATGTAATCGGTTACTAAAAATGGTAATCAATTAATTTGATGATTCTTATCAAATTTCAAGAGAAGTGAGTTTTGTTGCTTGTTCTAACACTTTGTAATTAATTACCAAACTTGGTAATCAATTACACTATGTTGAATTCATTGCTTCTAAGAAACTTTGAGATTAATACATTTATCTTATCATGTTGGATTCCTACTAAACCTATATGATAAAACTAAGTCTAAAACACTTGACATGCCTAGTCTAAAAACATTTGATAGAAATGTCACATCTTAAAAAACTTGTTTGGCGTTGTAAACTTATTAAAACCAAAAGATCCTAAGACTAATCTTCAAGTCTTCAATCACTTTGATTCAACACGCAAGACCACTTGAATAAGAAAATGTGGGTGTCCTTCTAAATTAAAAGGAAGGCTTGTGAGAACCATAGGGTGGAGACTTACTGTAGAATGTGGTTTCTATAACCATACAGTGATGTGAACATTGCTTGGTCATTCATATGTTAGTTGTTTAAGTAGTGAAGAAAAAATTTGTTTAACTAATTGACCAAAAAACATGGTGAAGCCCAAATTTTATTGAGATGAAAAATTAAGATCAAACAAATGTCAATACCATCAAAACCATACACAATGAATGTCAGAAATATTGTCATAAACAAAGGGGTCTAAGAATAGAAATACAACATCTCATGAAGTTGATAGAACATGATGGATATGTTTGTTGGTTAGACAGCTGGACAATGAAAATGTCGTTAAAGATATATTGTCAGCTCATTTAGATTTCATCAAACTCATGAATTCATTTCCAACAGTATTGATTTGTGATACAACTTACAAGACAAACAAATATTGTCTTTTGTTAATGGAAATTGTTGGTATCACTTCAATAAACATGACTTTTGCTATTGCCTTTGCTTATTCAAGTTCTGAGAGAATGAATAATTTTGAATTCGCTTTAAGTAAGGTTAAAAGATTGCTTGTGAAATATGATATGTTGCCTTAGGTTATTGTTAGTGATAGCAATCTTGCTTTCATGAATGCATTGGAGATTGTGCTTCCTTTTTCAACAAACTTGTTATGTTTGTTCCACATTACAAAGAATGTCAGCACAAAATGCAAAGTCCACGTGGATAAGGTTGAAGAATGGAAAAATATCATGGATGCTTGGAAATTTTTTATACAGTCCCCAGATGAATAGTCATATAATGAATGCTTGAGAAACTTTACAAACCATTGCACACGTTATAAAGTATTTGTTGACTATGTCCAAAATACATGGTTGACGCCTTTACATTTCAATTTGTTACATAATCGGGTTGAAGGTGAACATGCGAGATTGAAGAGGTTGCTTCGTGATAACATAGGCGATTTGTGTGGTTGTTGGGATACAATGAATAGCATGTTAGCATACGTCGATTAAGGCTTCATTTTAGAAAAAAGCATAAATGTGGTTGAACACAGGTTTAATACCCTGTTATATAAGAAGTTATGTGGCTTTGTATCAAGAGAAGCATAAGACATCATTTTCCATGAGTTGCAATGGGTTGACACCACAGGTACTAACAGTTATGCTTGTGGTTACACACCTGGAGTTATTCATGGTCTACCATGTGCTAGTGAACTTACTGATTTTTTCAGAATATATGGCTCCATTCCCTTGAAGTTCATTCATGAACATTGAAAGATGTTATCCATTCATAGTTCAGATGACAAAGGTGACTCTTAGGGTGACTTAACTCTAACATATAAGGTTGATGCATTGTTTAAGAGATTTTCACAACTAGATGTGTGTGGTAAAATCACCTTAAAGACTAAAGTCCGTGAACTTTCATTTTTTTATACCATTTTGATATGCCCCCCTCCAACAAAGACAAAAACAAAGGGTACACCAAAGTTTGTGAAATCTACCAAATGTAAACCTTTAATGTGTGAGCGCATCAATGAAATGAACACGATGGTTGGAAGTTCGAAAACTCCAAGTGTGGCTCACAAGAAGAAGAAGAAAAGTCAAAATTTCTCGATTACAACAAGAAGAAGAAAAATGGATCATTATATGGATTAATCTCTCGATGAATTGCAATAATACATTTTGAAAATTGTTGATCTCACACAAATGGAAATTGTGGTTATAGGGAAATTGTAGCTTTGCTAGGCCAAGGTAAGGATTCTTAGTCTCTCGTTTGCATAGATTTGATTCAGAAACTTCAAACATAACACTTTCTCCATGTTCAATGTTTTGGCTTAAAAGAAAGACTGTTGGAATTAATGACCTCTTTGTATGTTGAACGTGACCCAGTACTCGTTGTGAAGTGGATGACCATTCACGACATGGGTTATGTCATTGCTAGTCGATATAATGTTGTATTGATTCACTTATCTAGGCTACAAAGTTTGACCTTCTTTTCACTTAGGAGTCTTGCACCAGTTGCGTCCCGTCTCATTGCAATTGGCTTTGTCAGTGGAAATTACTTTGTGCAAGTATATATTATCCACTAAAAATACCATTTACTTTTGTAGGCTAATATTGATTTATTCGCTAACTCCATCTTTTGTATGATCATGTGGCTTTTTTAAAAGGATAATTGTCCGTTGCCTCCTATTGTGTCACAATGGAGAAGGCACTGGACACCCGAAGTTCGTTCAAGAAACGCATACAAGCTTTCAACTCAATCCAATTTCATTCAGCTAGAGGATCTCAATATGTAGTAGATATTTCTATGGATTGAAATGATTTTAAACATTGAATATGTATCCAATTAATTTTATGGATTTGTATCTCAATATATAGTAGACATTTCTGTGAAATTTGATTTAATACATAAGTTATTCCTATTTTCCAAACTATAAAAAAAATATTCAACGAAAATATGATTTCGTTATACATTTTTCAAGAAAGTACAAAAAAAGTATGATTATGTTGTACATTATGCAACAAAATCACACTTCTATTGAACATGCTTAATTGACCCTCACTCGTAGAACATAATTATGTTTTTGTTGTATACTTTTTCCATACACCCAGTAGCACAACAAAATTACGATTCTACTGCACAAGTGGGGATGCAAAAAGAAGTATAACGAAATCACAATTTCTTTGTGGAATGTACAACGAAATCATGATTTTACATGATCATACAATGTTTTTTGCACCCACTTGTGCAACAAAAGTGTATTTTTGTTGTGCATTGTGGGGGAGGATATTTTTGGAATTTTGGAATGATGGTAGGGGCCAATAGCAATCTTATTGGGACCAATAGCTACTCCCTTGTTTCATTGAGTGACCCTCCCACTATTACTACTCACAGCCCCTATTTGGTATATACAACCCCTTTTTGATAGTTTTTGTTATTAAAGTGCAAACCAAACTATCTTAGCATCTTTCTTAGCACAAACAATACATCATATGATCCGTCAACATCATAAACAACATAATTCATGAATAAATATATTCACACATAATATAAATATACTCAACCAATTAGTCTCTCAAATTTTATCCATTTTTGAATAGATATCTTAAATTCTAATTTTATCTCAATTAATTATAAAAATATTATTGGTTTTGTAAATAAATATCATGGATTTTAATTTTTTCTAATTAATCTTTAAATTTTACTATTTTACAAATAAACACCATGGATTTTATTTTATTTTAAACCTTTAAACTTTTTTCTTTCTTTTTACAAATAACTCTATTAAGTAGAGATGACAATGCGGATAGGTTTGACTATTTCCATCATGCTTTTATTAAAGGTAGGATGGGTTTGAAGGTAGGTTTAGAATAGATAGCTATGAAAAAGTAACTCAATCCCACTTTTGGGTAAAAAAAAACACACACACACATACCTTTTAATATAAATCAAAAGTACATCCAAAGTTGTAACTATTAAAGCTTTATTTTATATATTTTAATCTTATTTTTTATAAATTTCTTTATTCATAAAAATTGAACTCAAGTATTAAGAGTTTGTAATAATTTACGCATATTGTTCAATTAATTGAACTAAAATTCATAGGATTGGATGTCAACACGTATAAGGCATCTATGTTTCTTTGTTAACCACACATAAAAAACAATAAAGACCCATTGTTTACTTCTAATTCATCTATTTGTTTTATTCCTTTATCATTTTTTTGCACGAATGTTCTTTTCGTTTGGAAGTTTTTCTTAATTAACCTCATTATCATGAAACTCAAACGGGTGACTTTGATTTAGAAATTAGCTTCTCCACCAAAATTTTTATGTTGACCAAAAGTAAAATGCTATTATTTTTCACTTTCATTAATCAAATTCCGGTCTGTTTTGGGTAATTTTATAACAGCAAACGCAAGCCCATACTTGAAAAGCACACCAACGCAACATTGGTAAATGGGCCAAGGTCTACCAAAAGACCGGATTATTTTCCTGCACCTCCTTTTTCGGCTTATTGCAACTCCAAAAAGACTCCAACTAACAAAAATGCCCCATTCATCAGAGACCCCTGTTCCACCAATTTATTAAATGAAGAAAGAATTAGATGTCGCTTATATTCTTAAGATATTAAATTTATCCACTTTTTTCTTCAATACTAATATTATACTAAAACACTAGAAGAATTATTAAGAAAAACATAACATTACTCATTTATTTTTTAAGGAAAAAAATGAATGCAGGATCGTCCACCTGATCCATGGGAAAGAGAAACAGCAAACAACTAAGTCATGGCTTGAAAAAAAATCAATAAAAGAAGGTACACCCTGCTTCTAGAATTTTCAAATTTTCATGTTTCTTGATCATTCTTCGCTATAGCATGCGTTTTTGAATCTTCATGCCCACCCCACTGCTTTATTCTATCTTCCGCAAGGGATGCCTGTCATTTTACCCATATAATTAGCATGTAATGAACATATATTTAGTAGACTTATAGTATATACATATAACCTTAAACATATTTACTAGACTTATAGTGTATATATACAACCTTAAAATATTTCCTAGCATGTAATGAACTTATAGTATATACATGCAACCTTAATAACATTGCAAAAAAAAAATACCTCTTTATTCCAATCTGTTCTATAGACCATGAAGAATAAAACACAAGTTTGTAAGATAGTTCCTAACAACATTCCAGACCAAATCCCCTGAAAATCATCATAAAATAGGGATGTAAGTGAATCAAATTAAATATGTGAACCTGCTCAATCCAACCCAATCCAACTAGATTTTTAAGGATTGGATTGAGTCATTGGATTAAATTGATTTTAGTTTAATGAGTCTCATTAGATTTGGATTGAGTGATGGATTTTGAGTTTTGGATCCAACCAAACCAACCCAATCCGCATACCATTAAAAATTAAAAACTTTAAATTAAGCACATCTTATTCTCAAGGTAATACATTATTTTGAAATTTATATTTTTTTATTTATTTCAAGGTAATACATTTTTTATGAATGGTACTGTGAGTGTATATTTATGGTTTTTTTTATCTGTTTACCATATGAATAGTAAAATATTTTATGAATATTGATTTTAAAATATCTTTACTATTTTGTCAAAAAAATCCTTACTATTACTTTTGAATTTGAGAATTTTTTAAATTTTTTTTCAAGACTTGAAGAGGTAACAATTTTTAATGATCCAACTCGATAACCAATTCAATCCAATCCAATTAAAGTTGGATTGAATTAAAAAAAAAAGATAAACTCAATCTAATCCAATTGAGTTTAAGACTCTTGTTATTTACACCTGCATTGTCCTAAGTATACTCTTGTATCCTCTTTTACCTCTCAATTACCCATTATACCCTCTTTCTTAAAGAAATATACTTCTTTTACTTTCTGGAAATGTATTTTGGAAATGTTTTTTCGGAATTACATATATCTATTCTGGATATATACTTCCAAAATAGATATATTTTTCTAATAAAATATCACTTAAGAATTAAGATGGTTGATGAGAAATAAAAAAAATGATAAATGTTTATCTTATACTTGTGTTTGTTAGTCTTATTTTCATCCTATCATTAGTGTTCTTTAAATCCTATCTAAAATTTTATTTTCACCTTATCTTTATTATTCGTTAAACCCAAATTTTAACTTCACCATATATTCATCATATAATATTGCATTTTCATCATTATTATATAATATTTTGTGTTTTTCTTCACGTGACATTATGTTTCAAGGTATGTTAATCACTAACTTCAAATATTATATATCTTAATTACAAAGCAAAGCATTTGACGATGATTTCTTTCCTTTAAGTGTGTTCATTCAATTTCTAATCTAAGTCTATGTCAACGATTCAATGTCACATGCAATTAGTGATGAATGAGCGTACCTTGAAATGCATTATCACATGAAGGAAAACGTAAAATATTATATAATAATGATGAAAACATAGTATTATATAATAAATATATGGTGAAGATAGTTTAAAATTAGGGTTTAAAGAATAATAAAGATAAGACGAAAATAAGATTTTAAATAGGATTTAAAAAACATTAATGATAGAATAAAAATAAGACTAGCAAACATAAACATAATATAAGATAAACATATATCATTTTTTCATTTCTTGTCAACCATCTTAATTCTTAGGTGATATTTTATTAAAAAATATATATCTGGAAATATATTTTTAAAACTATGAATAATAGTTTTGGAGATGTATTTTTGGAATAGATATATCTAATTCCAGAAATACATTTCCGGAAGTAAAATAGGTGTATTTCTTTTTTTAAAAAGAAAGTATAATAAATAATTGAGAGATAAAAAGAAAATATGGGAATGTAATTAGAAAAACAGAAAAATAAATAGCAAGAGCCTAAGTTTAATTATATAGATTGAAATAAAAATATACAAAACTCAATTCAATCCCCATTATAAGGCTAAATCCCCTTTATTTATTCTCTTGTTTGACTTTAATGCAAATATTTTAAAAGGGTAAAACACTCTTTGCTCCCTAAAAGTGTACAATACTAAAATTAGTCCCCGGAGAAAGAAAGAAAAGTAATATAAACAATTTGAAAATACAATTTGTTGATTACTTTACTCTAAAATAAAACAAATGTGTGACTTGAATAATAGTATTAACATATATTTAAGGATTAGAATGATAATAAATAATTAATTTTAGATATTTATTTAATATTTTAAAAAATTATTTTAATTTTCTTTAATTTCAGATACTAATATGATAATAATTTATACTTTTATTATTTGCTAAAATGGTGTTTTACCCCGTTTCAAAAGGTTAAAGCCCAATCATGTGAATTATGCAGCGTGCCAAAGTTACTTGTTAATTTTCTATTGCTAGTTATAGTTTCAAATGTATAGATGCACTTTTTGGGCGTGTCTAAGTTTTGTAGAACTTTATATTTCCTTTGACTTTTCCCAATGCCAAATGATATTTTACTAGAACTAGGAAGGAAGGAAAAAAAATGGTAAATCATGGAAGAGGAATAATTCTATATCCTTTTACCAAAGGAAAGTAAAAAAAAATGCAGTTCTTACTATTAGATTCATTTTCATAATAAGTATAAAACGTATTATATATTTTCGATATATTAAGCATATTTATTTTTATTAAATACTTACATTATAAAATAGTGAAGAAATTTATATGAAAATATAGTAAATGGATATATTAATTAAGTTTTTAGTTACTCAAATTTTACATATTTCAATTTTTAGTCCTTTATTAATTTTTTGTTAATATTTTTAATCACTATATTTTTTTCATTTTTATTATTTAAAATTATTCTCTTTTGCTCACTTTTAATTCCTCGTTTATTTTATATTTAAGATTAATTTTGAATAATAAAAAATAAATGAGGAATTAAAAATAGATAAAATAATTTAGAAGATGTAAAGTGATAAAAAAATTAATGAAAGATTAAAATTTATAAAAAAAATTTAAGAGATTAAAAATTGGAGGCTAAAAAATTTAAGGGATTAAAAATTTAATTAACCTTATTAATTATTTGTGAATGAAAGAAAGATAAAGAGAAAATGACTCACCATGACCCCCTTGTCAAGCTTGTACCCTAAAATAAGACCCAGAGGAATACCGAAAAAGTAGTAACAAGCAATATTCACGTAAGCAACCACAGCCTGCCACCCTGCGCCAACAGCAACACCTGAGAGAACGGGTTGCACGTTGTTGATGACAATGCAAAGGGCCAACATGGGCGTGAGCTCTACCACAATCTTTCTCACTTCTGAATCATTTGAAAACAAGAAAGGGTACTGGTTCCGGAAGATTATCAGCACCATCGAGAGCATGACACCGATCAGAGTTGAAGTAATCACAGCAACAAGAAGTGAAAACTTTGCTGTTCTTGGGTGACATGCTCCTAGTTCATTTGACACCCTCACACTGCAAATGTAATTTTTGGTCACTGACTGATTTAGGTAAATCATTCAAGTTTTAATGGTTATGCACAATAACGTACAACAGTCTATACTATTGTTAACTAATAATAAATCATTGATAATATAATTTTTAAAATAATTATTATAAAAATTAATAAATTTATTATGTAAAACTGTTGGTGATTAGATAAAAGTGATATAGAGTCTATTTTCTTAATACAATGCATATAGCCTATTTTCTCATACTATAAACAGCTAGCCAAAATAATTTGAGAATACAAACTATAAACTAACAATATAAAATAAAATAGTTTTACATTATTATCTAATTACAAATTATTATATATAATAAATTTATTAACTTTTTAATTAATACTTATTTTAAAAGTCATGTAAATAATAATTTTTAATTAATAGTATAAATATCTTTTACACGAACATTGCATAGTGCATAGGCACAGCAGATGAACTCTTAAAACTATATATAATATATGTTAGTTACTTGTGTATATACAAATACAATGTTAGCTAGAAGAATGTTCAGATGAAGGGTGCGTGCTGCAACAACAAACCTTACGGCTGCGTTCATTCCAAAGGATACCATGATGGTCCATCCCAATATGTTCATGCTGCAAATTCAATATAAACCACAAGATGAGGCACAATATTGTTTAATATCAAAACCAAACAAGGTGAAAAAGGAGAGGTTGGTTGCACTACTTGGCAAAAATTCTGACATATTTTTTCCTTGGTGCTATATAGTGTTGGCGTGTAGATTGTTGTACTATATTCATTTATATTAATGATGTATTAATATATATGGGTGCCTGCCCATTACTAATGTTTACATTAGAAATTCTTACATCATCTATTGGTTTGTTCATGTGATACATTATACATGTTTGATTCGATCTTCTTAAGTACTAGTAAGACTTTAAACATAAATTGTGTGTAAAATAAAATTCTAGTTGGAAGAGCTTGCTAGACCCACCATACACTCATTACACAATGAGTGTTTTTGACTCGAAAAAATTATATTTATAAAAGGATACTTATGACTATGATATGACTCTGGATAAGAGAAAACATTAGGATTTTGGATTTAGGAATAAGGAGTTTTTGTTTTTTGTGTTGACATGAAAAGCCATATCATTAAAACAGTCCAAACATAGCATTTGTGCAAAGTTTGAAGGCAGAGTCAAAAATCAAAATGCATAGATTGCATTTAAACAGAGCCCCATCCAACAAGAAGAATCATTATAGCACGAATATGCACATGTTATTTCTAAAGCATTCTTTCATATTAGTTGAAATTGATGTACAAATTCCACTAAAATGGAAATAAGACTTACATATTTAATAAGATTCACATAAATTTTGTTGGAAAATAAAGTTCTCACACGCACTCACACTGTGCACCCACTGTCACTCTATGTTAGAGAATAAGAGAAGATGATTGAGAGAAAATAGAGGGGATTAGACTAAGAATTCTGAAAAAAAAAAAACTTTTGCACTCTCATATTTCTCATTGATGATCACTATTATTTTTATACTCAATGCACATGTAGCTATAACAAACTTCATAGTTGTCAAACTAACTTCAAAATGAATCACTAACTAACTGAATTACAGCATACATCAACATCCCTCCTTAATTTAGATTTGTCAAGGATGTCACTCCTAACTTGTCTCTCAATTTCTTGAACTTGATAAACTTCAATGGCTTAGTTAGTATGTCTGCAACTTGATCTTTAGACCTACAAAACTCCAATTCAAGCTTCTCCTTACTCACGATCACACAAGAAATGAAACTTGGTTTCGATATGTTTACTCCTACCATGTGCCACAAGATGCTTAGCTAAATCAATTGTTGATTTGTTATCAATCAACAACCTCATAGGAATATAATCTCTCATGTTTAGTTCTTCCATTAAAGCTTCCAGCCATAGAGCTTGACAAGCTGCCATAGCAGCAACAATATATTTTGCTTCACATGTTGACAAAGCAACTACACTCTGCTTCTTTGAGCACCAAGAGATTGGTGTTGTTCCAAATTTGAAAACATACCCAGCAGTGCTTTTCGTATCATCCTCAGAATCCTTTTTGCTGCCAGGAAGTGAGGTTTCTTTGGTTTCTCCATAAACCTGCTTATCAACCCAACACAATAGGCAATGTCAGGTCTGGTGTTACATAGGTACCTCAATAAGCCTACAATTTGCTTGTACAAAGTAGGATCAACTTCTTTCTCATCCCCATCTATTTGCAGCTTAATTCCAGTTTCAGTTGGTGTGATCACAGAATTGTACTCTATCATATTGAACCTCTTCAGAATGTCTTCTGCATACTTCTTTTGATGCATGAAAATTCCTTTACTAGTAGAAACAAATTCAATATCCAGGAAGTATGATAGTTCACCAAGATTAGACATCTCAAATTCTTCCATTATTCTTCCTTTGAACACTCTCATATCTTCTTTATTACTGTCAGTCACTAGCAAATCATCTACATAAAGACATATTATCAAAGACTTACCAAAATATGTGTTTCTGACATAAACTCCATGCTCAGTAGTGCACTTGGTGAAATTTTGTTGGACTAAGAAGCTATTAATTCTCATATTGCAGGCTCTAGGAGCCTGCTTGAGGCCATAGAGTGCCTTATTAAACTTGTAAACTTTATCCTCTTGACCTGCCACTACATAAACAAGTGGTTAAGTTATGTAGACTTCTTCAAATGGCCCATTAAAAAATGATGACTTCACATCAAGTTGATATAGAGACCAGTTTCTGTTACTAGCAGCTGCCACAATGAGCCTAACAGTTTCAAGTCTTGCAACTGGAGCGAAAACCTCATTGTAGTCCAAGCCATGTTTCTGCAGAAATCCCCTTGCTACTAATCTTGCCTTATACTTGGATACATCTCCATTAGGCTTTACTTTAGTCTTAAGACCCACTTCACATCAATTGGTATTTTTCCTTGAGGTAAGTGGACTAACTCCCAAGTCTGGTTCTTCTCAATTGGTCTCAATTCTTCTTCCATAGCTGTTCTCCAATCTGAACTTTGTGAGGTTTCATCATAATTCTTTTACTCTCAATGCTGTAGTAGAACAAAGTGCACAAAATGCATGTTTACACTAAAAATTAATTAGGATAAAATTTATACTCTAAAAGATCTTCTTGAAAACATTTACAAATGAGTTAATTTAAGACTCGATTTATATGATAAAATAACTGGAATTGATCCAAATGATTTGACTGTAACTCAAACACATTTCTTTCCCCATTGTCTGCAGCATTTATTTCCAAATTCCAGCCCTTGGTTTCATCTATCAAGACATCTCTGCTAATCACAACCTTCCTCATTCTAGGATCATACAACTTGTAGGCATCGATTGGAAGATATTCAATAAGTATCATTGGTTCAGCCTTGTCATCAAGTTTCTTTCTAATCTGCTTAGGCACATGCTTAAAACACAGTGAACCAAATATTCTGAAATGACTCACACTAGGCTTTTTTGCTGACCATGCTTCTTCAGGTGTGTATCCCTGCAATCTCTTAGTAGGACATCTGTTCAGAATATACACAACAGTAGAAGTTGTCTCTCCTCAGAAGTAATGAGGCATTCCCTTCCCTTTCATCATGTTCCTGGCCATGTTCAGAATGGTTCTATTTCTTCTCTCAGCAACACCATTATGCTGAGGTGTATAGGGAGATGTCACTTCATGAATTATTCCCTCTTCATCACAAAATACTTGAAATTCATGTGAGTTATACTCACCACCTCCATCTATTCTAAGCACTTTGATTACCTTATCTCTCTGTTTTTCACTCAACAACTTAAACTTCTTAAATATGTTAAACACTTCATTTTTTTGCTTAATGAGATAGATCCACATTTTTCTAGAAAATTCATCAATGAATGACACAAAGTAACTGTTACCTCCTAGGGATTTCACTTCAAAAGGACCACACACATCAGAATAGATCACTTCAAGCTTTCTTTTATATCTGATTGGAATTTCTTACTTGAAAGAATTCCTTGGTTGCTTTGACACATAACACTCAACACACAACTGTTTTGGTATCTCAATTTGAGGGAGACCATGAACCATTTTCTTACTTTTCAATTCACTTAAACTCCTGAAATTTAGATGACCAAACCTGTGATGTCACATCCAGCTTTCATCACTTATAGAAGCAACCAAGCATTGAAATTTTGCAATCTGAATTCCAATCTTGAATGTTCTGTTTCTTGAAAAAGGGGCCTTTAAAATCAACCTCCTATTGCTATCAAACATCTTCAGTTGACTGTCCTCCATCTGCATTAAGTAGCCTTTTTCTAGCAACTGTCCCAAACTCAGCAAATTATTCTTCATATTGGAAACATATGGCACATCATTGATAAATGAGTGTTGTCCATCCTTCCTCTGAATCATCACTTTTCCAATGCCTTCTGCAGTTACAAAACTGTTATCTGCAAACTTGATCTTGCTCTTCACCTTATCATCAATGTTTACAAACCACTCTTTATGTCTAGTCATGTGATTGGAACAACCTGTGTCAAGATACCACAAATTAACACTGTCTTCTTCTGAGTTTGTAGTTGCCATTAGTAACACTTTATCAGAGTCAGCATCCTCATCTTGTGCCAATTGAGCCTCATCTGCATTTCTTGGAACCCTTTTATTTCTGCATTCATCTGCAAAATGTCTCCATTTCTGACAGTTATGGCATTGAATCCCTTTCTTGTTGAATTTCTTCTTGCCCACTTTGTGATTCCTTCCACTTTTCTTGTCAATTTCTTCATTCTGGTTATGATTTCCAGAACTGCTGGAGCCCTCACCTAACCCCTTCCACTTATTGTTCTTCCACTTTCCCTTTCCCTTCTTATTCTTGCCACCATCATAGTTGTTCCCTTTGGTTGTTTGGGCTTGCATAGCTTGTCAGCTGATATTTGTGAGTTTCTTTCATTGAGCCTCATCTCTTAAGCTTCAAGTATTCCAATCTTGGTGTCAAGGTTCTTAATACCTTGTCAATGATCCCCAAGTATGATTGCTTGTCACCATAAGCATTCATTTGATTTGTAATTGCCAAGATTCGAGAAAAGAACTCACCAATGCTTTCTTGATCACTCATTTGTAAAAGTTTATACTTCTTTCTCAAGGTCTGCAACTCCACCTTCTTGAGTTTGTTATCCCCTGCATAGGATTTCTCTAGAGTATCCCATGCTTTCTTTGCAGTATCAGCAGATCTAATTTTCTAGAAATTATCTGCATCTACACTACACACTGATGAATAATGAACAATGTCTTTGCATCTCTTTTCATCAAATCACGGCGAGCCACCTTCTGTGCCTCAGTTGGGTTCTTTTCAGGTTCTTGAACTCCTTCTTGCACCAGTTCTGTCACATCTTGAAATCGAAAGATTACCTTCATCTGAGCACACCAATCATCATAGTTCTTACCTATGAGAACAGATATAGATGCTGAAAAATTTCCATTCGAGGAAGTCATCTCAATTTCGATATCCAGGGATCTTGAACCTCAGCTCTGAATACCAGTCTGTTGGAACAATAAAGTTCTCACACACACTCACACTATGCAAACTTCTGCACTTTGATACTTCTCGTTGATAATCATTATTATTTTTATACACATTGCACATGTAACTATAACAAACTTTATAGCTGTCAAACTAACTTCAAAATAAATCACTAACTAACTCCTAATTAACTAACTAAATTATAACATACATAAACAAATTTGACTTAATAAAAGACTATATATATAGGGAGAGTATTATTAATATTTTTAAATATAACAAAGGACATTATTTTAACTGTAAAAAAATGAAAAATTGTAAACACAGACTCATTTCCTAAATTACTTCTCATTTCTACATGACTACATCATTTTCTTAGTACCTGTCTCATCTTTTTTTCATTGTTATCATTATTTACATCTATTATTTATGGAAATATAAGACTAGTTGGATGGTTAAAAAAAATAAAAAGATTACATATTTAATTCTTTCTACTAATAAAATCTAACATTTGTCCATAAAAAAATCTATTATTTCTTTTCTGCATCTTTTATCTTTCTCTATTATTTCCACTCTAATCCACCCAGTAGAGGCGTTTATTATAAGTCGTCGTCGGATTCTATATATATGAGCTTGTTGTACTTTGTTTTAGCTAGTGCTAATATAAGTTAGAATTGATATATGAACGTCAGCACCGTGGTTGATTCAAGTTTACGGTTTTCAGAAGAAAGAAAAATATAGATAGAAATTTATTCAAAACAAAATTATATGAAACCTATAAACACGTGTGACTCGCTTTAGATGAAAATCCATCTTATATACTTGTCTATGAAGAATTATATCCACTAAAATCGGGAAGTCATAGTACCAAGTGCCAACTAATCATGTCTGAACTCTAAAGTGGACTAGTCATACAAACACGGGGGGTGGGGGGTATTAAAGTTAAATGGAACTTTTGTACTATATGTAAATAGTCAGACAAACACAATGGCAAGTGCATGCCGTTAATATAATAATATATAGGTAGATAACAACTTTCCAATATTATATAGACACGAGTAGCACGAGTCCTCGATTAATTGACATTAGAATATGGATGAGGAAGGACACCAAGTGATAAACATTGAGAGAGATTTTTTTTGAAATTTTTTGAATTACACATAAAATAAAAAAGAAACAATTAAAGTTAAAAACAATTAATTTTAATAAAATTAAATTTATATTATCAAATATAATTACTATATATAAATTATTCTTAAATATAAAGTTTATATCAAAACATATCTTATAGCGAAAAAAATCATTAAAAATATTTCCTGATACACAAAGTAATAATGTTTTCCAATTTGTCTATTTGGAAAAGACACAGCAGTAAATCAAAAGGATGCTATCCATTTCTTTTTCAACTTTGTGCCACGAAGTGTACGAGGTTCTGGCAATTAAAAATAATCTCCGAAGTAATTGAACATTTCGTGAGAGAAGTATTGGGTTGGTTTGAGCGCTACAATTTAAATTTGAAATATATATATATATATATATATACATATATATATATATATGTTAAATGTATAACTATTTTTTTAATTTTGTCAAAGTGTTAGGTGGAGTGAAATACTATTTTTTCTTTTAATCTTCTGATTTATTAGGAAGAAATTTTTTTTGACTAATCTAATTTAATCAATAATTATTTTTATTAAAGATTAAATTTAAATATTATCTAAATAATTTAACATTAACTTTAATACATTAATTAGTTGTGTTTAATGAATAATAGAGAGATATATTTGTATTCATATAAATATTGATACGAAGCTAAAACATTGCTTCACCAACTAGTCATTAAAGAGCTTCTGTGCGCTCGATCCAGCTTTCTGCCTTCTGCCTTACTACTCATAAAACTTTAGTTAAATGAATGATTTTTAGTTTGTAATGAAAAATAAATGATTTTCTGAAATCTTTAAAATGTGGCAATAAAGAAGGGAAAAAAGAATGAAAAAAGTAGGAGAAAACTATATAAAGAAACTACAAAATAAATGTAAAAATAGAGGTATAAAAAAAGGATCAAATGAAGAAAGACATTATAAAATGGGTAATGAAACTGGGGGTTTGAATTGCAGTTATGATATGCTTAGATAGTTTGTTGGGTGGAGAAACAATAAAGAGAGGAAGAAAAAACATGAATAATAATATTTTATTTAATTAGAGAGAAAGTAGAAAAAAAATAAATTAACTTCAACATACAAAAATCCATTTTTTGTTTTATTTTTTCAATTTTTCCTTATTAATTTTTTCCTTTTTAGTATTTCTTTATCCAACCAAACCGACCATTGATGTTAACAGGCAGTCGCCAGTCATCATTCACTAAGATCAGTATTCAGTACTACTCAGTATTATATAATATATGAATTACTCACCAGATGGACAAGGCATCGACCGAAACCTCTGCATTCTTTAAATATCCAGCGAAGAGGATGAGGGCCATAAAATACCACACTTCAAGGCTGCACATGATTTTTCAACCAAATAGAAAAATATTTTATTAAATCAATATTTAAGTTATTAAAAATAAAAATCTTTACTAAATTAAACACTTATTAAATATGTATTTATCATATCAGTAATAAATGTTTATGTATAACTTATTTTACAATTAAAAAATAAACTAAACTTATTTTTATATAAATTATAAATTGTTTTCATAAATTCTTCTAAAAGTTCACCATCTCAAAAGATAAGTTTAAAATCAATATTAAAATAACTTAAAAGAAGACACTTATTTGAGAGGAAGGAAGTACTATTTATATTACATCTTTAATTCTATTAATTTTCTTATGCGAATATTATTAATATTTGTTCTTAAAATATTATTTAAGAAAATAAAAATTATAAAAAATTTACATATATTACACTGAAAATATAAAATGAATCATATATTATTAATTTTTCAAGAAACATTTGTTTCAAAGTATTATAAAAAAATTCAAGAAAAGCCGAACATGACAATATCACATATTTATATTTAATTCAAGTTTTGAAAAAATATTTCCAAAAATTGTTTATTGTTTCTTATAAATATAAAATCTGTATATTTAACTTGTTTTTAATTTCCATAATGACACGTGGATATATCTTATATTCTCATTATGATTGAAGTTACATTTTAGCAGGATACCCAGTAGTTCAGATCTACTCGTGATTCAATATGATCCCATTCCATTGTATTGGATTAGATGTTTTAAATGTTTGCATCATAAATAAACTGTATAACATGTTTTATTTTTTGAATCCGACAGAATTCATATCATATAATTAAATTATTACTGTATATAAATTAATTATTAAATATAAAATACATTAATTTTTAGTTCATATATATAGTTTATTAAATAAAATTACTTATGATTTTCTTAAATTATTATTTTTATTTCTGTTTTGATTTTGTTTATATTTTCTTATGTTAACAGAATATCTTATTTATATTTAAAGTAAAAATCTTGTATTAACATTAAAATTGTTAATTCTATTAGTTAAATATTGTTATAATTTGATTTCTTTTGAATACATTTATTCATTATATTCTTACTAAATTTTATAAAAAACAAATTATAGTTCTAAATATTTTATTTTTGTCAAATAAAAAATATCTTTTTAAATATTTAGACCCAATTAAATTAACCCATTTATGTTTTGGTTAGATTGGACTCAATTTTTATAAAAAATTATACAAATCCAATCCAATCAAACTTGTAAAATTTTGATTATACCCGTTCTAACCCAACCTTATAACACGTACTTTTTAGAATAATACCACTTTACAATTTATTATTTAACACTTATTTCTTTATTTTCTGAATTTTTAATTATATATACTTTTTAAGAAAATATTAAATGTAAACTAAACATCTTTGTAAAAAGAATATTTTTAGGCATAATTATTTTTTGAAAATATGATTTCTGGATATATAATATAATATTTTAAAACAAGCCTCCGGCGAGTAAATAAAAAATTATTATAACACTATTTAAAATGATTTTAATTTAATTCATAAAAAGTAATATTAAAATACTATAAGAGAATTTAAAATAATTTAAATAAGAAAAGGAAAGAAAAAGAAAAGAAGAAGATAATTAACCAGAGCATGACAGCAGAGGCAAGAGAGAGACGAACAAAGCCCCAAAGATTGTGAAAGGCTTTGAAGGTAAAGCCAGACCAGGCCTCCCCGCAGGCCCCACCCATTATATAAACGAGCTGCGCAAGGTCGATGAACCACCACGACGCGTTCAGCACCACGGCAGCGCCGACGAGCCCCCACCGGAGCTTCAGCATGAGCAGCCAGCTGAACACGGTGTGCAGCACCAGCGCCGCCGCCGCAATCCACGCCATCACCATGATCCTGCTCTGCGCCTGCAGGAACTTCTGCGCCGGGTAGTTCACCGCGTACGCGAACAGCTGCGGGATCATCCACACCGCGAAATCCCCCGCCGCCGCCGAAATCGCCTCCGTCTGCCCTATCGCCCGCAGCAGCGGCGCCGCGAAGATGTAGAGGAGCGTCAGCAGGATCGCGGTGGCGTTCAGGATCACCCACGAGCGCTGCATGTACACGCCCAGCATGTGCACTTGCCCCGCTCCGTACGCTTGTCCACATAGCGTTTCCAACGCGCTTCCCATTCCAAACTGCGCGCAAAGTCCACAAGTGAGTAATAAGTAGTTTAATTTAATCAGGTGTTAAGGGTCTATTTTAGATATAAGGTATAAATGTTTTTGAGAATTCTTCTATTCATCACTAAAAATTCACTTATTAATTATAATAACTAAAATAGATAATAGATAAGTTTATAAACTAAACCCTAAATAAATAATTAAACTTTAGATATATTATCATAATTCTAAATTTCAGTTGAATCATGGTTGTGGTTTTGTCGCTGACATTTGACATTGGGAGTCAAATTGCAATGGTTCAAATTAAAACACTTTAGGTAGTTTTGAAAATTCAAGAATCAATTATATGGGTATGTAAAGTATAGGATTTTAAATACAGACGCAATTGCAGTTGTCATGAATTACAGTCATAATATATTCGTTTGACCTCTATAATACAATTTTATACTTAGAAATTACTTATTTTATATACATTTTATTTTGTTTTTAATATCTGTCATTCAAAATTAAAGACTAAATGAAAAAGTGTACGCATAAGTACATATAAAAGTTAAAAAAGTGTGTATGTGTAGAATTAAAACTTAGAAATTGTACGTGTGAAGAGACCAAATGAGTATATGTGTATAACCCGGTGAGATTACGTACAGTGATGCCAAGGCAGAAGCCGGCGATGACGGAGTTTTCAATGGAGATGGCGGCGAGGGCGAGGGTGCTGACGTGGCCGGAGAAGACTTGGGTGACGGCGCCGAGGGAGTACTGGCAGACGGAGGTGAAGATGGCGGGGCCGGCGAGGTACCAGAGCTTCTTCGACTCGGCGAAGAACTCTCTGGCGAAGTCGCCGGCGCCGGCGATCGGAGCGATGTCATCGGATTTCGCCGTGAAGACGACGGCGGGGTCCGGTGTGTGGTGTCGCGGCGTGAGAAGTGGGTGAGTATGGTCCTCATGGTCCTCCATCGTGAATTCGTGATATGAATCAGAGATACGAAAAAATTGAAAATTCTAGAACAACTTTATAAAGAAAAAGTTCCGGCCTTCAGAGCAGGTTTTTACTGTTACCCAATGTAATGCCACACTCCGTCATCGGTTCGGAAAAGGAGATAAAAGTAAAAAGGATAGGGAGAAAAATCAATCATAATGTCACGGAAAGTAGATAAAAAAACATAGTGACAAAATAAAATTATTTTAAAGTTTAGGGTTATAACTTTTTTTCCAGAGTTTAGGGTTATAGTTGAAACGCCATAGTTGCTATAAAATATTTTATTCGCAATTGTCCGGTTCTCATGTAAGAAAAAGTATTGTTCATGTCATTTAAAAGATAGTTTTAGCCTTTGGAAAATTCTCATTTGTCTTAATAAAATTTAAACGTTGAGTTTTTGTCTTGTTTCAAAAAAATTTAAGCTTCTAATATTTTTTTTGTGTACTTTTAACTTAATCTTACCCACATGATCATAAAGTGCAATTTAAGAACAAAGATGAAAGTGGAATCATGCGCATGTGCTGTGTTTTGACAACTGATGAATGTCTTGAATCCAAAATAGGTGTCTAAACTTTCACGACACACTCTCCAACTTTTTTACACTAACGAAGTACGATGCTTGGAGTTATAACTAAAACATGCATTACAACTTGTAATAACAAAGTCATAGTCTCGAGATTCTTAAGTGTTAGATTTGAAAAACTAGTTTTTAAATACTTGAACGATATTTGTTTAATTTTTTAAAGATTATTTAGGTGTGAGAAAGTCATTTTCTTGCTTCTAACATTTTTCTAGCTAGTAAGCAAGAAGTATTTTGAGTAATTCATATAAAAAAAACGTTTAAATTATGCAAGATAGGCCTAAAAATTCAAGACTCAAAAGAGTTTTTAACACTGTTATTAAGTCAAATCCCATCATCTATCGAACTAAAACTTAGAAGCCACGGGAGCACTATAACGAATAACGATTTATTTGACTTTTTGTCTCTCAAACTTAAAACAAGATGTTGGGCCAGTTTGTTTAAGTTTTATTTAAAAAAAATATTTTTCTATAAATAAGTAGCTTTTATTTTTATTTTTATAATATGTTTGTCTAAACTGTTTTTATTTAAAATAAATGTTTTTATATTTTTTGAGAATTAAATTGATGTGTTTCTTAAAAAATGTTATTTTTTGAAAAATACTTTTTTAAATTAATTTTTAACATTTAAATAAACTGACGTTATTAATACTAGATTCTATAAGTAATACATGTTTTTGTATTAAAATTCAACTCCTAACTTAAGCTATAATATAATTTGTTAGATGAAGAACTTTATCAGAAGCCCCAAAAATTTATCACGTAATTTTTGTATCTACTAAGGTTTTTTTTCCTAGACCACATGCATTACAAATGCGAAGCTCAACCCCTGAGCTAAGCGGGCCAACATAACCAAAATATGCGTATGCATAGGAATTTAATGCATGTATTTTTCACTGGAATGAATTTCGTTCTAAGCTGAATAGGACAATTAGAGGCGATAGAATATTTCATCAAGTATCTAATACAATTGTATACTTAGTATTCCAACTCAAAACCACTGCTTAAACTATAAAATCATTAATTAGTTGATCACACAATTGCCGATGTATTTACTCCGTGCTTAACCTATTTTTCTAATATTTCTTTTCCTGATATTTTTTTAAGTTTCATTTTGTATGTTTTTGTTCAATAAAAAAATAATAATTTTTCATTTTTTTAAGTTGTGCTTAATCTGACTTAAGAGAGAAAGATCATCTGCCGATACCATACATAAATTCTGCCGTTTTATTTGAAACAGAAAAATGATCACGATTTAAGTAAGCTCAATTACTTTGTTTTTTTTTTACTGTAAAAAAAAGTAAGCTCAATTATTCAACTTGATTTTTGATACAGGAAATTAAATATTTATCGTACTGATTAAACAATAAAAAATATTTTCTTAAAAAAATTATTAATAATTTGACTGTAATTTTCAACGTAACTTTCAATAATAATGTACAAAATACAGTACCACACAAGCATGGTGAAGTATTTACTAACGGTGTAACCATTGGTGTAGTATTTCAATAATTATTGATGACTAGATCGCGTTAATTAGTGTATAAATTCTATAAAATCTTTATCTACAATCTAAATGTTATTAACAATGAAGAAAATTCCAGTACATGACAATCAATTGGTTTCTTAATTGCAAAACGCACATTCCATGCATAGGACACATCCTAAACTTTTCAAAACATACGGGTGTGATCCACGATTACAATTCTACAGCGTCTAGGCTCCATTTTTCCTTTTGTTCTTCTTCTTCTTCTTTCTCAGCTTCTACATTTTTCTCACTACTATTGGATCATCTTTTCTTCATCAAATACATGGTCATTTATAGAAAACAACCAAGGAGTGCAGACAAATTCGCCCAAGTGAGTTATAGCTTGCCCAGACAAGTGTGTTGCTTAGGTTTGAAGAAAGTTGACTAGCCTAGACGAGTTGGTTGCTAGTCCAGGCGAATTGAGTGTCAGAAATCTTGGTAGAATGACTATTTTTCCCTTCCTTTTGGCTTTGTTTCTGGATCTAACAAACAATCATTAGAACCTACAAATCATAAATGAATCTTTCATATTTAAGTAACAACATTAGTAAATGTACAATATATAAAATAATTAGATTTAAAGGAAGTTTATAAGTGATCATCGAGGCCGTACCCGAATCAAATAAACATTAAAAATGCAATATCTAGGAAGTGATCCTAGGTCGTCTCCCAACGAACAATGGTCAATCAAACATTCATAACAGATAGTAATAAAACAGTAAATAATTAGGGGGGGATTGTTTGTTTTTGTAAATTAAACAACAAGCAAATTTGAATTAGAAAATAACAGAATTAAAATATGTTGTTTCCCCTTGATTCACAAGCAAGTCTCTTATCCTAGGTTACAAGAATTTATCCTTAATCAGTTCAACCACTTAATCCAATCCTAAATTAAATTACTAAGCAAAAATTAACATAAGGCTGTCATTATGTGATTAAGCAACACATACACCAATTAATCATGAACGAAACTGATCATTAAGCATGAACGTAAATTAAGCGCAGAGACAATTAATCATGCACTAAGCATGCATGAATTAATAGCAACAAATACAGAGTAATTGGTGAAGAGGAAAAACTGATCAGAATTCAATAGTAATAACAAAACCTCAAAGAGAGTTGTGCTTGATCCTCAAGAGAAAACAACGCTGGAGACTTAGCCTTCCATTAATCAATAGAAAATGAAATTGTAGACTGAAACAGAAGCGAAATTGTAGAAAACGAATTTTATTCTATGTGAACAGTGTGCATGAACAGTAATAAAAACTAGAATTGCAAAACCCTCAAGTTTTTTTATTTTCAGCAGATGAAGATGAATTCATGGCTACCTCATGGACTCCTCTAAGGACAATAACATCATTTCTTGCACTGAATTATTGGGAGTTGGAAGCCATCTTCTCAATCAAATTCCTAGCCTCAGCAGGGGTTATATCACCAAGAGCTCCACCACTGACAGCATCAATCATACTCCTCTTCATGTTGCTAAGTCCCTCATAGAAATATTGAAGAAGAAGTTGCTCAGAAATCTGGTGGTGAGGACAGCTTGCACACAATTTCTTGAATCTTTTCCAGTACTCATACAAGCTCTCTCCACTAAGTTGCCTGATGCCTAAAATGTCTTTTCTAATGGCAGTGGTCCTAGATGCAGGGAAGAATTTCTTCAAGAACACCTTCTTAAGGTCATCCTAGCTGAAAATGGACCTGGGAGCAAGGTAGTATAGCCAATCTTTTGCCACTCCCTCTAGAGAATGAGGAAAAGCCTTTTAAAAAGATATGATCTTCCTGGACATCAGGGGGCTTCATGGTGGAACAAACAATATGGAACTCCTTAAGATGCTTATGAGGATCTTCACCTGCAAGACCATGAAACTTGGACAACAAATGTATTAGTCCAGTCTTGAGAACATATGGAACACCCTCATCAGGATATTGAATGCACAAGCTTTCATAAGTAAAATCAGGTGTAGCCATCTCCCTAAGAGTCCTCTCATGAGGTGGAGGTTGAGCCATGTTCTCAGTATGAAAATTAGTAGTCGAATGCTCAAAATCAGAATATTCAAAATCACTAGCAACAGAATACTCAGAATGCTCAAAATGCTCGAAATGCACAGAATGATCAGGATGCACACTATGCCTAACTAATCTATGAAAGGTTCTATCTATTTTAGGATCAAAGGATTGTAAATCACCTGGATTGCCCCTAGTCATGCACTATGTGCAGCAAATAATGTGTTCTCAAACAAGCACCAGGGGAGGGTTAAAACTACAACTATAGTTAAACGATATCCAAATGAGCTGAAATTTTGTGAGCAACACCCTAAAATCATGAAGATAGCACACAAATTTTCAGACAAAAATTCAAAGTCTAACTATGAAAAATGCCTAAGGAAAGTTTAGAAAAATAAGACAATAATACTAAAAAAATAAAAAAAACTTAGTAAACGGCTGATTTTTCAAGTTTAAAACGGAAATGGACCGCATGCCAATTGCCATGGCATGAGAAATTTTCTTCTACCCCAAATGCATATATAATAATAGTCATTCTGATAATCGGAGCAAAAGTTATGACCGTTTTAAGTTTTGCTAAACACAAGTCCCCAAAATTTTTTCCTCTCTCAAATTCAGTCACACCAAATGCTTCTAGTATTTTTCACACAAAATATGGACCAAAAGAAACTACCATACAAAAAATCAGTCAAAAATAACAACTCTAACAATCAAAACAAAAATCGCCAATTAAATTACAAAATCAGTCGCTAGTTCAGTCGCTAAACACTGTTCACAGCATTATACAAAAAAATCAGCATTACACAAAATCAGTCGCAATTTTGTGAGCAACTAAAACAGGGAAGCGCTAAATAGGGGATGCGACTGAAATGCGAAACAGAACACTACACAAAACAAAACAACACACACTCACACACTAAACAATAGAGCTAGACTCAAAACAACTAAACACTATTATGAACCTTTGGACCACTGCTCCCCGGCAATGACGCCAAATTTGATCGAGGCCATACCCGAATTAAATAAACATTAAAAATGCAGTATCTAGGAAGTGATCCTAGGTCGTTTCCCAACGAGCAATGGTCAACCAACGTTCATAATAGATTGTGATAAAACAGTAACGAATTGGGGGGGGGGGGAGGTTGTTTGTTTTAGAAATTTAAACAGCGAGCAAATTTTAATTAGAAAATAACAGAATTAAAACTTGTTGTTTCCCCTTGATTCATAAGCAAGTCTCTTATCAAGTCTCTTATCCTAGGTTATGAGGATTTTTCCGTAACCAGTTCAACCACTTAATCCAACCCTAAATTAAATTACTAAGCGAAAATTAACATAAGGCTGTCATTATGTGATTAAGAAACACATACACCAATTAATCATGAACAAAACTGATCATTAAGCATGAACGTAAATTAAGCGCAGAGGCAATTAATCAAGCACTAAGCATGCATGGATTAATAGCAACAAATACAGAGTAATTGGTGAAGAGGAAAAACTGATCAAAATTCAATAGTAATAACAAAACCTCAAAGAGAGTTGTGCTTGATCCTCAAGAGAAAACAACACGGAAGACTTAGCCTTCCATTAATCAGCAGAAAACGAAATTGTAGATTGAAGCAGAAATGAAATTGCAGAAAACAAATTTTATTCTACATGAGCAGTGTGCATGAACAGTAAAAATTGGAATTCTAAAACCCTAGAATTATTCTCCTCTCCCCTAAAAAACTCCCCAAACTAAAACCCTGGTGCTGTTATATAGGTCCTCAGCCCCAAAGCTTACAAATATGTTTTAAGTCGAAGCCCATAAATAAAATTAAATTTGGACAAGATAAGATAAGATTGGATGAAATAAAATCTAGATGAAATAAAATATGGATAAGATAAGATTAGATTGGATGAAATAAAATCTGGATAAGATAAGATTTGATAAAATAAAATTGTCTGCTCTCTTCAAGTCCAAGCCCAATTCCGGATTCAAGCCCAATTGCTTATAATTCTCCTAAAATTAAATTAAAAACACAAAAATAGTCAAGTAGGCCCAAATGATAAAACTGCATAATTAATTTGACAATTAAGGCTAATTAGTAATTAAAATGGTGACAAAAAGGATTAAGAAATAGGAGAAAATAATGACACATCAATAAGAAAAATATTACAAAAGAAAGATAAGTGCTAACATTTTAATCCAAAAAATAATTGAAAAATGGCACTTATCAGGTTTATGGCTTCTTTTGGCTTTGTGTTTTATTTTAATTGATTACCTTATGTTTTAATCAATTACAAAGGCCTTGGAAGGAGTTTTTTTGACATATTTAATCGATTACACCTGCATTTTAATCGATTACTTATATCAACTTTTGGTTTTGGCTAAAAACAAGGGCCACTTTAATCGATTACTATGTAATTTTAATCACTTGCGTGCTTTTGTGTGTAATCCGTTACATCTCTTCGTCTTCACCTCATCAACCACCATTATTACTACATTTACTCCTGATACCTACCTTCGCCAACCAAATCGCCTCAGCCTCTCTTTAAAAGCCAACCAAAACCTATCCATAAATCACACCAACACCTCGTCTAAAAGCTTCTGTTACCACCCCTCTTTGAACCCAAACATCTTCTGCTCTCAAACCCTCTGTCTCCACTTCAAGATGGCAAGCAATCCTTCAAGAGCACAGAAGAAAGCAAAAACTTCCCAGAGGAAGCAAGGTGAATGAAATGTTATGATCTTTTCCCTATTCACATAATATTTTTGTCCATGAGTAGTTGTGACATTTTGGCCTTGGTATGCCAAAAGGGGGAGAAACATTGCATTAGGAAGAAGTAGTGCATTGCATACATACATTCTTATAAAACTCTACTTTATGATGATGATGATATGATTTGACATTCTTCTTAGTGTTCAGAAACTTTCAGGTTTTTTTGAGAAGTCTCTACTCTCAAGACTCTTCAAATGCACTCAAATGGCAATTCAAGTTTGGCATAATCAAAGCCAAAAAATGGGAGATTGTTAGAGATAAGGGGAGCAACATGAAGACTAAGCTTTGGAGCTTGAAGAAGTTTTGTCTTTTTACATGCCCAACTCCTTGAGTGACATTTGTATTGATTGTTACATCTTAGTCTCTATCTTTTCATATATACATCATGCATCATCATGTAGAGGTAGGAAGATTGTTTCTAAAGTTAGAAACTTCTTCAGTTGCATAAAACCCTCTATTTTAATCGATTACAAGGCTATTCATAATCGATTACACAAGTGTTTGTAGCTTGTAGAGAGATTCTAGTTTTGGTTTAATCAATTACCAGTTATCCATAATCGATTACATAGTTCAGTTGAGACCATGTTTGGTTTTCATGAGTCTCTGCTTTAATTGATTATCAGGTGATCGTAATTGATTACTTTGTTCTTAAAGGTGTTCCCAGAAGTGATCAAGAACACTTTAATCGATTAAATCAAGAATCTAATTGATTATATTATTCTTGAAAGTTTTCCAGGTGTTAGGAAGAACACTTTAATCGATTGAAAAGATAATATAATCGATTACTTCTTCGAAATAATCGATTACATTGACTATTTAATCGATTACATGCGGTTTTAACTATTTTTTCTATAAATAACTACCTTGTGTTTTCACTTTTAAGAGAGAAGAAAAAATGCTTAGAATATTTTGTGCGACTCACACCTTCTAGACTTCATTTTCTGAAGTTTTCATGATAAAAAGTGAGTTGTGAATTTCCTGTGAGATCAAGAAGAGACTCATTCATTCAAGTAAAGGTTCTTGCATGTGATTGATAAGGTTGTGTCTCTCCTTGACTCAGTTTTTTTGTGTGTTTTACATGTTGTTAGCATATGCATGACTTTTATGAAGGTATGCTAGAATAGATTTTTCTAGTTTGGGCTAAGGGTAGGTTTCTCTTAGGCTCTTATTCACAAAGAACACTAGGGTTGGGTACCTTAGTCTCTTTTTCTAGGGAGGAACTAAGATTGATTGTGATTTCTTCTAAGAATTCTATGTTCATAATGAAAATCTAATTCAAATTGAATTAGATAACTGGAGTAGCTTCTCTAGAGATAGAGAGTGAACCAGTATAAAAATTGGTGTACATCTTCTCTTGATCTTATCTTTCTTTCTCATTGTATTCTTGATCAATTTGTTGAAGTTTAAAGAAAATCTTTTTGAAAAAGAACTTTAACAAAATGATTTTGTGTTAAAGGTGATTGATTAAATATTGGTTTTAACAAAAGTTTGTGATACGATCCTTGGAAAAGAAAGTTTTTCTAAACTCTATTTTTTTAAGTTTGATTTGATTTAAAAACCAATTCACCCCCTCTTGATTTGTGAGTTCCATCATCTTTTTCAAGTATTACTGAGTTTAGATAGACGAATGGATGCTGTCAAGGAGTATATATTGATTTTGTGGATGCCATCCCAAATGATTCAACACTTTCTAAATGTATTCCTTCTGACATAGAAAAAACTTCTTCTAGACTCGATCCCTCTTGATCTCCATGCCCATAATCTTTTTAGCAGCTCCCATGTCCTTCATCTCAAATTCACTACTGAGTAGTGACCCAGCTTCTGAATTACCAACAAATTTTGAGAAGTTATGAGCATGTCGGCCATATAAAGTAGTAGGTAGATGTGGGAACCATCCTCCACCTTGCTATGATAAACACATGAGTCATAGGGACTTCTGATGTACCTATGAGAGATAATGAACTCATCGAATCTCTTGTAATGCTGCCTTGGTAATTGCTTTAGCCTATAAAGAGATCTCTTCAATCTACAAACATAATTTTTCTTTCCTTCTACCTCACAACCTTTAGGTTGTTGCATTAGAATGTATTCCATGGATAAATGAAGTTTTGACATTGGGTTTCTCTGACTCCATGTTTAGAGTTTCCACTAGGGCCAACTAAACATGTATGGAGGTGTGTCAAACTACTTGAGAGAATATCTCGTTGTAGTGCATTCCTTCCTTCTAACTATAGCCTTTAGCTACTAGACATGCTTTATAACATATGACTTCTTTGGTGGATGATCCAGATTTCTTCTTGAAGATCCACTTGCACCCCACTACTTGTCTACCTTCAGGTAGGTCAACTAAATCCCAAGTCTGGTTCTTCTAAAGGGATTCCATATCTTCATTTATAGCCATTGCCCACTATTTAGTTTCAGAACAGGAAATTACTTCCTGATAAGTGGTTGGTTTGAATGAATCGATTTCTATTGCTACTTGTAGCGCATAAGACATTATGTCAAAGCCATATCTTTCAACAACTTTGATTTGCCTATGTGACTTTATGGGTGTTGTGGTATTAGGCTACTTCAAATGGTTTTGACTCGTCTAGTTAGTTCCCTCAACTGGTGTAGAATTCTGATGTTGAGGGTGCATTTGAAGATCATGATTAGTCTTATCAGGTGCTTCAAAGTACTTCTGATCACTAATGTTTCTGATTGTGGAACACTTAAACTCCACCTGCTTAGTGACATCCTCAAACTTGCCTAAATCTTCGTCATATTTAGAATGCAACATAGAGAGAGTTTGTCAAAGACGACATCTATACTCAAAATGACCTTTCTTTCAGATGGAGACTAGACTCAGAATCCTTTGACTCCATCTCCATAGCCCATAAAGAATCCCTTCTTAGCTTTGGGATCTACTTACCTTCACTTACGTGATAGTATGGCAGACATCCAAACACCTTCAACATTGAGTATTTAACTGGTTTATTAGACCATACCACAATAGGGGTCTTGAAGTTTATGGTAGTGGATGGTGGGCGATTCACGATATAACATGCTCTGCTGACCGCCTTAGCCCAAAAACTCCTATTCAGTCTTGAATTGGATAACATGCATTTGGCCCTTTCCAACAAGGTGTTGTTCATTCTTCCAGCTACTCCATTCTGCTACGGAGTATAGCATACAATATACTATTTTGTTATGCTTTCATCTCTTCAAAATTCATTGAATTCAATAGAATAGAATTCCAAGCCATTGGACACATAGACGTAGTCCAACATGGCCTTTGTTGTGTGCATAACCTTTGGAAACTTTGTCCGATGTTAGTTCCTATAGACGCAGTGCTCACAAAACTGAAGAGGTTTGACCTTGTGATTTCCAGGTAAGCCTCGCTTACTTAGAATATCCAGACCTTTTTCACTTATGTGGCCTAGCACAGATGCCACAAAGAATTATCAGATGAGCCATTGGGCACATGACTTCCAGATAGTGAAACTACAGAGACACAACCTTTCATAATGGACTCCTAAAGGATGTACAAATTTCCCTTCTTGGTTCCTTATATTATCACAAACTTCCCTTTTACTCTTATCTGCATAACTCCACCTTCAACCTAGCTAGAAAAACCTTTCGAATCCATGACACCCACATATACACAATTTTTCTTAAGCTCTGGAATGTGACAAAATTTAGTTAAGGTTCTAACAACATCATCATGCATTCTAATTAGTTCAAAACCTATACCGACAAACTTACAAGGAGCATCGTTACCTATGAGGATGTTACCACTAGACTTCTTCTCATATGTCACAAACCAATGTATGTGTGGACACATACGATAAGAACAACTTAAGTGATGCAATCCTACCTCCCAAGGGCATTGGATAGAAGACTCCAAGAAGATTGAGCTAGAGATGCAGGAGAAGGCCCTAGGGTTCTCATAAGCCTTAGGGTAGATTTTTCGCCTATGGGCTAAATATGAGCCCACTTATCTTTGTACATATTAGATTAGGCTTTCATTATTTTTGGGCCTTGTATTTAGGGCTCCATAGTGTAGGGAGGGTACCCTAGTAATGTAGGATTTTTTAGCCATTGTATTTTAGGGCACATAGATTAGTTTTTGTATTAGGGGTAGTTTTGTAATTTCTCATGCATTGAGTGCACTATTTGATGTGTGTGTGTTGGGATAGAAACTTAATTGAATTGGGAGAAGCCTAATCCAATTAAATTTTGGACCTTCCTAAGGGAGAGGTGAGCATTTGCTTGCTACACCCCATTGCCGCATCATATAGTCACACTTTGGGCATGTCCTTCATGCTTTACATGCCTCATGACACCTAAGCACACTTTGTGGAGAATCTTGGACTTGATCTTGGATTAGTAGGCTGAACCATAACTAAAATTCACTAATCATGATTAGTGAAATTTTGGCTCCAAATTTGGCTCCACAAATTCAAATTCAAATTCAAATTCAAGTGAAATTTGAATAGAAATTCAAATTTCCCTCCAATTTTGTGACACTTAGGCTATTAATAGAGGCATTGTGTGTGCATTTTTTCAACTTTGATCATTTGAGAAATCACACTTCAAAGTTCATACCTCATTTGAGGCATAAATTTCATGCCCCTTCTCTCCCTCTCCCTCCACTCATCTTCTCCTACCTTCAAGCTCTTATCCATGGCTTCCTATGATGGCGAGCTTGTTCTTGACTCATCTTCTCCTTGAAGTGGCATCTCCAATCACCTTTTCTCCTTCTCCATTTTGTTTCCATTGATCTTCAAGAAGCAAAGGACTCCATTAGTGAAGAAGATCCAAGGCCTACAAGCTCTACATGGAGCTATATCACTGAGTAAAGTACCCATTGTTAAAAATGTTGCTATAGTTGTTTACTAATAGCCATAACCAAATCGCTTATTGATGAAGAGTCATTTTGAACAAGAATAACAACAAAATATTTCTTTGCTTTTTTTTTGGACATTCTCACTTCCAAAGACCCGATTCTTTGTAGTAATTGCATATGTTCTTAGGATCAACTTTGCTCTTCTTGTCACCTTTGCCTTTCTTCTTCTACCCTTTAGTAGAATCAGTCACTGAAAATCCGAACATAGAGACTTCATCACCATTCATAGATGCCTTTAGTCGTAGCTCTTTAGAATAGAGATTGGACATGACTTCTTCAGGTGTAATGGAATCCTTGCCTACACTATGAGAACTCACAAAGTTCTCATAGGAGGGAGGAAGAGGCTAATAGAATCATTGTTGAATCTTCATCTTCCATCTTGACATCAATGTCATGTAGCTCCATTAGAATAGATTCTAGTTCATCAAGATGTTCCTTCAATGGCGTACCTTCATTTGGAGGCCAAACAAACGTCGTTTCAGAAACGACTTGTAGTAGATTGATTTTGTCATTAAGAGTTTCTCCAATTTGAACCAAAGTCCAACAACAATCAGTTCTTTAGAAACTTCATAAAGAACCTCATCAAACAGAGCTAAGAGAATTAATGAATGTGCCTTTTCCTCTTGTAACTCAAGCACTGAGTTATCAATTTTTGATGATTGATCAAAGAGAGGAGCCTAAATGCCCTGTTCTTTCAACAATGCATGCATCTTGACATGCCAAAGGTTGAAGTTATTCTTCACAGTGAATTTCTCAATCTTGATTGTGTTGACCATCTTCTTGATAGAATCTTAAAGATGCAGCAGGAAAAAATAACAAACATAATCATTGATCACTGATGACTTAATCTACTAAGAAACAGATGCAGAATTGATCTTTAACCGAAGCTCTAGATACCAATTTGTTGGGAAGATTAAAGAAATTATATTCAGATAGGGAAGCATAGATGATAGAAGGAGAATAGGGATATCACACAAAATTGTTAAGTTTGTTGCAAATAACAAAATTTACAATGAAAGGGGTTCAAAGCACTATCTAGCTCTATTTGAACCCAAAATACAAAGCTTCTTATAAAAGAGACAATAACTAACTGTCTAACCAAAAATGATTATAATAGGAAAACATAAAACAATTATAGTTGCAACACAACGTATGTTAATGAACCACCAAACGGGACACTCCCTTCTACGTGACTAAATGCTCCAATAGATTATAGTAGATTGGACAACTAATACAAAAGACAATAGTACTAGACTAGACAACCAAATTGTCGTTCACCTTATCTTTATTGTCCATTGTCCAACAACCAACATTTTATATTTTTGTGTATTTTCTTATTTATTGTAATCTAGGTTATGAGACCAGTCCAAAATCAGTTGTACCCTTAAGATACCTGAATATATGTTTTACACCTTGATACACCATTGTATACATGAAACTACCTACAACACCCGCATAAGGAACATAAAACATGTATTCCTTTTCTGATTCTGACTAAGTAGTATTGGGTTTAGTGAGAGGAATGGACATTGTTAGAGGAGTACACATTGGTTTTGTGGATGTCATCTTTAAACGATTCAACACTTTCTAAATGTATTCCTTTTGACATAAGAAAAGTTTCTTTTAGACTCGATCTCTCTTCATGTTGATAAGTGCCATATTTTAGTTATTTTTGGGATTAGAATGTTAGCACTTATCTTTTTGATTTTAATAGTTTTCTTATAAACTTCCCTTAATTCTAGTAGTTTTATATATTGTACATTTATAAAAGTTTTTGTTTAAATATGGAAAATTCATCCATGCATTTCTTATGTTTAGATGGTTGTTTGTTGGATCCAGAAACCAAGCCAATATGAAGAGAAAAAAAGAGTAATTTTTGAAGAATTTCAGAGTGCCATTCTCCTAGGCTAGCAATCAACTTGCTTGGGCTAGTGAGATTACTTCAGCTTGAAGGGACCAACTCGCTTGGGCAAGTATCACTCTCTTGGGTGAGTTGGTCTTGCACCTCTTGAACCATTTCATTTAAAAGCCACCCAAATTCACAAACCAGAGGCAGTGCATAAACTAGCGGAAGAAAACAAAGTTAGGAGAAAGAAGAGAGAAAAGTGGAGCTGGAGGTGCAAAGAAGTGACTGTGGATCACATCCTTCATCATTTCTTTTGTTGATCTTGTGCATTATACAATGATCGACTAGTTTCTCCGAAGGATTGGATGTAATCTTCATACCCTTATGTATCTCTTTTGATAATATATATATATGATTCTCTTATACTTATTACTGGTGATTTCATTCTATTCATAATGCTTGATTCTATTTGATTACTAGTTTCAAGAAATTGGATTTTAAGTTTGACTGGAAGGTACTCTTAGAATTTGAACTGAATGAATTTACCCTTTACGTTACGTTGCTAGAATAGAGCATAACATTTTGATTGCAAATAACATAAGATTATGATTGTAAAGCTGGGATATTTATTTCATATGTGAGGAATCGATATTCGGTAAATATTCTTAGGATTCTCGAATGCGAGAGATCGATTCGAGCTGATTTAAGGTGTGCATAAGTGATGTTAGAAAATGATTCATATGTACTAATATTATTTGGATATTGAGGGTATGAATGATGAAATCCAATCCTACGTTTCTCTTGAATTAATTAAATTCATTTTACTTGTTTTTGAAATTTTGCATATTTCCAACGCACTGATTCCGTTATTTCCACTACTTTTGTAATTTTCATTATTTCTGTTAAACCCATAAGATTTCGATTAAATTTGTTGCACATAACTATTGAACGATTTACTTTTATTTGAAGAAACTAAGTAACTCAAGTCCCTGTGGAGACAATATCTTTTATAAAATCTGTAACTTGCGATGAGATTGGTACACTTGGTCTAACAAGTTGCTGGTGCCGTTGCCGAGGATCAAACCTGGGTCACCCGTGTGACAAGCAGGAATACTCACCACTATCCATGCCCAAAATATTTTATGCAACTCCCGTATCTTTCATTTTAAATTTACTACTGAGTAGTGACTTTAGATTCTAAATTTTAGACTTGTCTTGAGATGCTACAAGCATTTCGTCCATATAGAATGGCAAATAGATGTGTGAACCATCTTTACTTTACTATGATAGATACATGTATCATAGGGACTTCTATTGTACCCATGAGAAACAATGAACTCATCGAATCTCTTGTACCACTGACTTAGAGATTGCTTCAGCTTACAGAGAGATCTTTCCAACTTACAAACAATTTTTTTCTTCCCTCACACCTCAAAACTTGCAGGTTGTTGCAACATAATGCCTTCTTTCAATCTTCCATGGAGAAAGATTGTTTTGACATCGAGTTGCTCTAACTCTATGTCTAGAGTTGCTACAAGTGCCAATAAAACACATATTGAAGTATGTCAAACTACTGGAGAGAAGATCTCATTATAGTCTACTCCTTCTTTCTAACTATAGCCTTTTGCTACCAGAGGTGCTTTAAAGCTAATGACTTCATAACTAGATGACCAAGATTTCTTCTTGAAGATCCACTTATACCCCACTACTCATTTGGCTTCAAGTAATTCAACTAAATCCCAAGTCTAGTTTTTTCTGAAGGGATTTCATCTCTTCATTGATAGCCATCATCCACTCTTTGGCTTCAGAATATCAATTTGCTTCATGATAAGTGGTTGGTTCAAATGAATTAATTTCTTCTGCTACCTGTAGCGCATAAGACACTATATCAAAGTCATATCTTTTAGGTGCTTTGATTTGTCTTTGAGACTTTCTAGGTGTTGTGGTTTTGATCAATCTCATTAGGTGCTTAGCAATTGCTTCTGATCACTAAAGTTGATGATTGTGAGGCTCTCAAACTACACCTACTTAGTGACATACTTAGCCTTGCTCGAATCTTTTTCTGATTTAGAATGCAACATAAAGTATTCATCAAAGATGACATCTCTACTCATAATGACCTTTCTTTCTGACGAAGACCAAATTCTAAATCCTTTAACTTCATCTGCACAACCCATAAAGATTCCCTTCTTGGCTTTGGGCTCCAACTTACCTTCTCTTACATGATAGTATGCCAAACATCCAAACATATTCAACATTGAGTATTTAGTTGGTTTGTTAGACTATACCACAATAGGGGTCTTGAAGTCTATGGTAGTGGATGGTGGGCGATTCACGATATAGCATGTTGTGTTAATTGCCACAACCCAAAAACTCTTATTCAACCTTGATTTGGATAACATGCATCTAACCCTTTCCAATATGGTCATGTTCATTCTTCTAGCTACTCCATTTTGCTGTGGAGTATAGCGTATAGTACGCTGTCTTGCAATGCCTTCATCTTTAAAAAATTCATTGAATTCCATAGAACAAAATTCCAAGCCATTGCCAGTCCTAAGACACTTCACTGTTTTTCTTATTTGATTCTTTATTAAGAATTGTCTAATGCTTGAATCATTTGAAAGCTTTAGATTTCTACTTCATTATGAATACTCATGTCATCCTTGAGTAATCATTGATGATGGAGAGGAAGTAACTTTCCCCTCCTAGTAATGGAACTCTTGAAGGCCCCTAGTAGTCAGAATGGACGTAGTCCTATATGGCCTTTGTAGTGTGCATGAACTTTTGGAATTTTGTTCGATGCTACTTCCCATAGACACAGTGATCACAAAATTAAAGAGGTTCCACCTTATGATTTCTAGGTAAGCCTGGCTTGCTAAGTGTACTTAGCAAAATCTAGAGTTGACTGACGCCAGGGTGGATGTAGCTTGGAAGGGCTCCATGATTTCACACGTCGGACTAGAGGTGCCCTCTATTAAGAGAACATGAGGAGGGACTTGCAAAAAAAAAGGACTCCAACACTAAAGTAATTACATGAATGAGTTAAGAATGAATTGAAAAGGGAGGGATAGAACCTGGTATTTATAGCGTAGGATGGGAGCTTTGGGTTCTTGATTGTAAAGGCTGTCACAGTGGTGTAACAACTCTTGTAGTTAATTAATTGCTAGCAAATAAATAAATACCTCTAACCTGATAAGGTAGTAATAACATTATCATTTGAATTCAAATATATTAACCACTTATAGGCCCAATGGCTCGGCTGCTAAGGGAGTAGAGTCCTGGCTCCTGTAGTAGGGTTGACGAGGGGGGTTAACGTGAATATTTTAATGTCATGTCACTTGCCACATCAATTTTGTGGACCTCAGACAGTACACTAAGGAATTTCCAATCCTTTTTCACTTATGTGGCCCAGACGCAAATGCCATAGAGAATTATTGTTGGATAAGCCATTGGATGCATGGCTCCTAGCTTGTGAAATAGTTGAGATAGAGCTTGTCATAGTGGACCCTTAAAGAATTTACAAATTTCCTTTCTTAGTCCCTTGCATTACCATAAACTTCCCTTTCCCTTTCATTTGCATAACTCCACTTTCAACCCATCAAGAAAAACCTTTTGAATCCATGGCACCCAGAGAGACTAGATTTTTCTTAAGCTCTAGAATACGACGAACCTCAATCAAGGTTCTAACAGTACCATTATGCATTCTAATTTGTATAGAACCTATACTGATTGACTTGCAAGGAGAATTGTTAACCATTAGAACATTACCACTAGACTTCTCCTTATATGTTGCAAACTAACTTTTGTGTGGACACATATTATAAGAATAACTTGAGTCTAGTATCCATTGTTTAGAATGTTGCTGTGGTTGTTCACCAACAGCCAGAACCAAATCATTTTTGGATGAGGAATCATTTTGAACAACGACAAGAACAAAATCTTTGTTTGCTTTCTTTTGACAATCTTTCTTCAAATGATCAGGTTCTTTGCACTAATTACAAATGTTCTTTGGATCAACCTTGGTCTTCTTGCTACCTTTGCCTTTCTTTTTCTACCCTTTAGTAGAATCAGTCACTGATAATCTGGACACAGAGGCTTCATCACCATTCCCAGGCGGTTTCAATTAAAGCTCTCTGGAATAGAGACTAGACTTGACTTCTTCAATTGTAATGCAGTCATTACCAACACTAAGAAAACTAAAAAAATTCTCATATAAAGGAGGCAGATAGGCTAAAATAATTATTTCTAGATCTCCATCTTCTATCTTGACATGAATGTCATGGAGCTCCATTGAAACAGAGTTTAACTCATTAAGATGTTCTTTCAGTGGCATACCTTCTCTCATTCAGAAGCCAAACAAACATCATGTCAGAAGCAACTTATTGCAGATTAATTTCGTCATGAAAAGTTTCTCCAATATGAGTGATAACACAAAAGCAATTTTCTTTTTAGAAACTTCATAAAGAACTTCATTAGACTGTGACAAGAGAATCAACGTGTGAGCTTTTTCATCTTGCAACTTAAGAACTGACTTATCAACCTTCGACATTTGACCAGAGAAAGGTGCCTAGATTCCCTATTCTTTCAACAAGTCTTGCATCTTATGCACTAGATGGTGAAGCTACTCTTATGTGTGAATTTCTCAATCTTGATTGTGTTGACCATCTTCTTGATCAAATCTTAAAGATGCAACACAAACAGAACCAAAATGATTGATCTTTAATGACCTAGACCCACCACGTAGTAGATGCAAAACTAATCTGAACCGAAGCTTTAGATACCAATTTGTTGGGTTTAAGATAAAGAAATACGCAAAAAAATTTTAGGAAAATAGATGATAGAAGGATAAGAGAGATAACACAACAATGGAGATTGTATTGCAAATAACATAAATAATAAATGCAATGAAATTGGGTTCAGAAGCTCTCTCTAGCTTGCTTACCCAAACCCTGTTAATGAACTCCTCTTATAAGAGTGTGTAGGTAACAAAATCAAAAATGATTACAACCGGATAAAATAGTTACAAAATAGAACATTGTTAATGAACCATCTAAACAAACTAGACAATGCATAGGTAGACTAGATTGGATGCGCCTCTAGAAAAAAGACAGATAACAACCCAGAGGGCTAGACTATAAAATACAAATAATGTCATTTAGTCACCTCTTTCAATGTCGTCCACTCCTGCTTCCATGAATGGGTCTTAAAATGGTCTTCCTCAGAAATATGTTCCAAGGCTTTGTGGAAAAAGCCATAGTCAAGTTGCTCCTCAAATTCTTCCTTATCTGATGCTTTTTCTTCAATCAGAGGGGTTTCTTCCTTTTCTTCCTCATTTTGAGCCCTCTCATAATGGTCTTTAGAAGGCTTTCTTCTTCTGATTTTTGAGCTTCCTTAAAACATGCTTTCTTTTTAGCATTGGAATCTTTATTCTATTTAGTGATATCCTTCTAAGAAACAAAACTTTCAGCAACAATAATAGGGGAAGTAATAACATTTTCCTCATTCTCTTTCTTTCTTGAGGCATCTTTCACCTCGTCAGACTTGGATTGAAGAATTCTTCTAGCCCTAACCTTCAACCTCTTCCCGCTTCTGATAAGATCAGTGAGATGGGGTGAAGATCTTTTGGCTGACACATTGCCCTTTTTTTGTTTCTTTTCGTTCTTGCCTTTCTTTTTCTTCTTCTTTTCCTTGTTTGGAGACTCTTCCTCCTCAAAATGGGTGCAAGCTTTCTCAATTCTAGGTTGGGGGTTCATCTTCAAAGTTGAAACATTCTTCTACACCCAGGTTAGCACCTCATCATTCTTAGTTTCATCCTCTAAGTGTAGTCCAAAGTACCTAAAAACTAGGCCATCAGCATTCCATAAGGCACACTGGAGGTTGACTTGATTGGTTTGGTGACCTTAATCATATGATTGATGATCAAATGGGGTAAGTTGAAAGGAGTCTTCTTCCATATGCCATAAATGACCCAAAGATCATGGTTATTCATTTCCTGATATTTTCCAACTCTAGGCAACACAAAGTGCATGCATATCTAATGGATAGTTCTTCCAAAGTATTTGAGAGACTTGGACTTGAAATCATAATCTTTTTCTTCCAAGAACTTCTTCATGATTTTAGCCTTTTTGAGGCCCATGATGTCAAACCACTCATCATAGAGACTTTTGATGTCAACAGGCATTCCCAAAAGAGATGAGTTGTTCTAAGATCAGAGTCTTAGTTCCTTTTAGATTATCCTTCAATGTGAAGTTACAACTGTCCACCACCACCACAACAAAGAAGGCTTTGACTAGCGTCAGATAGATAGGTTATGGACATCCAAGAACCTTGTCCATCTTTGCTTGTTCACGAAACAAAGAATCCGAGCGTGATTCTTGATCTCCAACAGATCAATGTATCTTCCATTCACAACTTTCTTGTTGATCTAGCTGCTGTCAAACTTCTCTCGCGGCTTTCAATCTCTGAACAAGGCAAAAACCTCATATTCTAACCTCATTCTTTTCTTCCAAGACTTTTTTACTTTCACATAATTTTTCTTCTTTGGTGACCTTATCACAACACCCTTGGAATGGGAGGAGAGGTGTGTGATTATCATGGTTGGCTCTAAATCAAACCTAGAGAACACTTTTATTGCCTTTCCTTTCCCTTTATCTCTGTAAGATAAAAGGTGAGGCGGTGTGAGAGTTTTCAATGTGAGGTAGAGGAGTGAGATGGGTTCTTTATTTCCATGGTTTAGGTTCTAGCTATTTTAGAGCACGAAAAACAAAAGAAAGTGGTAAAGAGGTAAGAGTAGAGAGTAAAAAGAAAGGGTAAGTAGTGAGATCAATTTTTTTTTACCAACCACCTCCTTATATAGTGGAACCAAGGAGAGAGAATAAAGAAAAACAGAAAAAAAAAATTTAAATGGTAAAAACATAAATCTAAAACACTAGCCATTATCTCTTCAATAGGTAGATATTCTATTAAGGCTTATGTACAAGAAATCAACAACAATAACCAATATAGTTAAGCAAACACGAGGCATATCAAACTCAACAAATGACAAACACCCAAGCATAGATTTCAAGGATCTAGAATATATGCAGAAAATCACATGCCCAATTAGAGATGAATCAAATATTTGACATACATTAGGGATTTACTAAATTTTAAACTATTCTCAGTCAAAGGTTTAGTGAGAATATTAGCAAGTTGAAGCTTAGTTTCAAGGAACTTTAGTTCAATATTCCCTTTCTCAGCATGATCTCTGATGAAGTGTTGTTTGATGTCAATGTGCTTGGACCTTGAATGTTGGATAAGATTCTTTGTCAGATTGATAGCCCTCATGCTGTCACACCAAATGCAAATCTTTGTATATTCCAATGAATAATCCAACATTTGTTGCTTGATCCAAATGATTTGAGAACAACAAGTAGTTATTGAGACATACTCCGCTTATGAGGTTGATAGGCCAATTGTGCTTTATTTCTTAGAAGAACATGACACTAGTGACTTTCAAAGGAATGGAATAGCACCACTGATGCTATTTCTTTCTACTTTATCACCAACAAAGTCAACATCATAATAGCTTACAAGATCAAACTTAGGCCCTTTCTCAAACCAAGGGCAACGATTAGTAGTTCCAACTAAATATCTCAGAATTATTTTAACTACAGTAACATGAGATACCTTTGGACAAGATTGAAATCTTGCACAAAGACAAACAACAAATAAAATGTATGGTCTACTAGTTGTTAAATATAATAGGGAACCAATCATACATCTATAGTCCTTTTCAGAAGCATCATTACCTTTCTCATCCTTGTAAATGACAGTAGATGGATGCATAGGGGTAGCTATTGGTTTAGCTTCATCCATTCTGAACCTCTTTGAATGGTCCTTGGTGAATTTCTCTTGATGGATAAAAATGTCATGATATTTTTGAATGATTTGAAGTCCTATAAAGAACTTTAGGTCTCCCATCATGCTCATTTCAAATTCTTCTTTCATCAGCTCATAAACCTCTTTGCACATTATTTCTTTAGTAGCCCCAAAGATGATGTTATCTACATAAATCGATCTGTACAATTAGCAGATCCTCTTTACGAGTCTTTCTAAATAGTGTAGTGTCTACTATTCCTCTAGAGAAACCATTATGAACTAAGAATGAACTTAGTCTCTCAATCCAAGCTCTTACAACTAGCTTCAACCCATATAATGCTTTCACAAGCTTGTATACATGCTGAGGTTTCTCCTTATCTTCAAAACAAGGTGGTTTCTTCACACATACTTCTTCATTAATGAATCCATTCAAAAAAACACTCTTGACATCCATCTGGTATATCTTGATATCTTTGTGTGTAGCATAGGCCAGAAGTATTCTAATGGCCTTTAGTCTTGCTACTGATGCAAAGGTTTTTCATTGTCGATCCCTTCATGTTGATTATATCCTTGAGCCACTAGTCTTTCCTTGTTTCTAACTACTTTATCTTCATTGAGATTTCTCTTAAAGACCCATTTGGTTCTGTCATACCCTAATTTTGTTCGGGGACCATTGTTTGATGGCATGCAACCTTTGCTTGACCGCTTCGAGGTACTTGGCACCCATTGTTGCACAATACATAAAGTTCCATAACGTGCCAGAAGTCAAAAGAGAGCATTGTTGCACGATCCGTGAAGTTCCGTAACATGCCGGAAATCAAAAGGAAGCATTGTTACGCAATCCGTGAGGTTCCATAACATTCCGAAAGCCAAAAAAGGGATGATTACATAATCTGTAAGGTTCCGTAACATTACGGAAGGAAAACAAGTATCGTTACGGAATTCATTAATTTCTATAATGTTACGAAAAAAAATCAGCAAAAAAGGCAGGGAGGTGTATTTAGTAAATAGGGGGGTGCAAATAGCAACCAGGCCCACTTGGGCCTTCCAAGATGTTCCTCCAGAATGCAGTGCCTTCTAGAGGAAGCAACCTAGCTCGCTTGGGTGAGCTGAGCTCGCCTGGGCGAGCTGGGTGGTAAGCTCCTCCCTCATTTTCCTATAAATAGGGGGAGGAGGGAAGAAGAAAAATGTTAAGTCCTCCTGGTATCTGAGGATCACTTGAAATTAGTGAAAAAAATCATTTCCGTGAAGAAAATCCAAGTCGAGGCGCTTCCGTAACGCGTCCGAAACGTTTCCGTGGGTGATTCCCTGAAGATTTTCTGCCATCTTTCGTTCGTTCTTCATCGTTCTTTGGTCTTCAACCGGTAAGTTCCCAAAATCGAACTTTTCAATTCATTCTATGTACCCTTGGTGGTCCCCATTTGTTTCGCGTACTTTTATTTTCATTTCATTTACTTTCCGTACCCCCTTTTGACGTGCTTTAATCATTTATTTAAGTCATTTTCTCGCTTAATCAAAAAATAAAATAAATTTTCACGGATCATTTGAATTGTAATATTCGTTAATTTCTGTTAAAATGAAATCCGACCGTTCGGTCATGCCGTAACCACGTTGGAAACCAAAAAAGAGGTAAAATAATAATATAATAATAAAAAAATATCTTTTAGTAAAATAAAACAAAAAAAATCAATCGGACGTTTCTCTTTGGCATTTTTCTTTCTTAATTGAATTGACTAATAACTAAAGTGAAACTAAGGCTAAAATCAACTCACAAAATCAAGCTTTGTCCGCAAAAAATCAATGAAAAAACGTTTTAAGGTCCAACGCCTTAAATGACCACCTTCCAAGTAAAAAGAATCGCTTGATTCGCCCCTTTTGAAAGAACTACGTAGGTCTGATTTCCTCTTCGATGAAGGGTACGTAGGAGCAAGAGCCTCGCTTTTGTCGACCTCAAAAATAAAAAAGAAATAAAAGTTTAGATACATAATTTCACACAATTCTAATCTAAGGCTGTTGTCCTTTGGGACAAACGTGAGAGGTGTTAATACCTTCCTCAAATGTAAAGATAACTCCCGAATTTGGAATATTCTTCATGACCGGTTTCCTTTGGTTTTTTCTAATGTTTTCCTTTCAATAAACGTTGGTGGCGACTCTGCGCATTTTCCTCCTATGGAAGACGCACCCATGAGCCTCGCCTCGCTCACCCGCAAAAGGGTAGGTTGCGATAGTTGGCGACTCCACTGGGGATTGTTTTTGTGAGTTAGGCCTATTTTAGGAAAGTGTGGAATTATGAAACTTTGTGTGTGCATTTTTTCTTGAACCGTGTAAAAATAATAAATGCTGTCTTTTCCACATTTTTACACTGCATTCTAAGCACCCACGAGTTTGAGTAAAAAAGGGGCCCTATACCTGGGTTCATGGAAATCTAAGGAGTGGAGATGAATCTATGGTCATGCTAGGTCTCTGACTTGCTTGATAATAGTGAAACCTCGTCTAGAGCTTTCTCTCTTTATAATGTGTTGTCGCTGGTATTCCATACTGCCTTAATATTATTATCTTGAGTGATGATACCTCTAGAAAACAGCCATGTGAGATATGGATCGTTGGGAGTAGTTATTAGAGACCCCTAGATATTATCCTATAGGTCCCCAAATAGGGGCATGGAGCAAGCACGCTCTATACCATTTGTTCTCATGCATTCTTCTGTGAATAGCACATAAATTATAGTTTTGCTGTATATCTAGTGATATCTTGTCTCTTTAGAGTAACACGTCACTTTTTAATCCATACGCTGGGGTGCCGCAATGCCTAGAGCGTAGTATTAAAAAGATGGATCTTCTTCGGTTTTGTATATGTAAATTACCACTTGTTTTTCTTCTTTTTGTTTCATGCATGTGCATTGCATCATTCATATCAGAGCCTTGATTCACCCCTTTTTAGGTAAATGATGGGGACAAATCAAATCGGAAAAAGATTCTATCAAGTCAAGATTAAGGGCCTAGATGTCACCAGCCTTAAGGAGTTAGGGCAATTGATGGGTCAGCTCCAGCGGCAAGCTTTTCGCAAAGCTTACGGTAAAATCTAGGACCTAGCCATGGTAGAAGTCCCCATAGAGGCCATTGCCTCCCTCGCCCAGTATTATGATCAGCCGTTGAGATGCTTTACCTTTGGGGACTTCCAGCTGTCACCCATGGTGGAAGAATTTGAAGAGATCCTAGGATGTCCTCTAGGGGGAAGGAGACCATACCTCTTCTCAGGGTTCTATCCCTTATTAGCTAGAATTTCAAAGATAGTCCAAATCTCGACGTAGGAATTAGACCATGGAAAGCAAGTTAGAAATGGGGTGGTTGGAATACCGAGAAAATGTTTGGAGGCAAAAGCAAGAACCTTGGCAGGTAGAGGCGAATGGGCCCCGTTCATAGACATTCTCGCACTGTTGATCTTCGAAGGAGTCCTCTTTCCAAATGTGGATGGGTTGGTGGATCTAGCAGCGATCAACGCTTTTCTCGCCTATCATGACCACAAGGAAAGCCCGGTTGTCGCTATGTTAGCCGACCTATATGACACCTTCGACCGAAGATGTGAGAAGAGCAGTACGAGGATTGTTTGTTGTACTCCAGCTCTTTATGTATGGTTGGTTTCACACCTTTTTCGCCAAGAGGTGAGGCATGCTTGCCCACTAGAAAGCCATCGTTCATGTACAGAGAAAGGAGGGGCAAATTGGGACCGACTCTTAGCAAACAAAGAAGGAGCGTTTGTCTACTGGTTCCCTCAATGGAAAGAAGGAAGAACCGGGGTTCTTATTTTGTGCAAAGGATTTCCGAATGTTCCCTTGATGGGGACAAGGGGTTGCATCAGTTACAATCCCGTTCTTGCTATAAGGCAACTTGGATACCCTATGAGAGGGGCACCGCTAGAGGAAGAGCTCGCGCCTGTCATTTCACGAGGTTTCAATAAGACCAACGTGGAGACACTTCAGAAGGTCCGCAAGGCATGGGAGGTGGTGCAAAAGAAGGACAAAGAACTCAGGGGCAGTAACAATGGGCCCGTCGGTGGCTACTGAAGGTGGTTGAAAGCCCACGTGCAAGGTTTGGATTGGCTCCCGAGTTTGAGAACCGCTAAAAGGGAGGAAGTGGAGGCACCGGAAGAAGACGAAGAGGTGCAGGCCCTTAGGGCAAAACTCGAGCAAGCCCAAACAGTCAAAGAAAGGTTCAAATCAGCAGCTCTTAAAATCCGAAAGGAGAATGCCGAACTAAGAGATGTAAATATAGCTACCACCAAGGCCTTGGAACAAGAGACCAAGAGGGCTCATAGGGAAGAGCACGGCCGAAACAAGTTCTGAGGGGCTCTGTGGGGCAGCAACAGCGAGCTTAAACTCCGGAGAGAGGAAAGAGACCAGTCACGAGTACATAGCATGGTCTTAAAAGAGGAGTTAGTTGCTTGCTCAAGATCGAAGAAGAGTTTGGCCCAACACTTAGAAGCCACGGAGCAAAGCATGCTAGCTATAATAGGGCAGTACAAAGAAGAGTTAAATTAGTCTTTGACCCATGAGCAAAAGCTAGTAGAGGACTTCGCACAAGCATACGCCGAGAAGGAAGCAAGAGGGAGGGTGATTGATGCATTGCATCAAGAAGCGACCATGTGGATGGATAGGTTCACCTTGACCTTAAATGGAAGTCAAGACCTCCCACGACTACTAGCCAAAGCAAGGGCCATGGCCGAAGTGTGTTCAGCCCCAGAGGAAATTCACGGGCTAATCAATTATTGTCAACACATGATAGATTTAATGGCCCCTATAATTAGAAACCGTTAGATTCTATTGTAACACTTTTGTAAAATCTTGGCTAGATGAAAGCTTTTGTTCCTTTTTATAAAAAGAGAAGTTCTGAAACTCATCACGTTGTCTAAAAAGGTCTTGAGGTGGATCTAAGTGCTCTGATCATTCATTAGCATATTCATGATTTGGTGGCATGCTCACCACTATTTGTTTCTTTAGGGAACTCACCATAACTAAAAAAGCGCAAAGGCACCCCTATAACACCCAATCCAAAAGTAAGATGAATAACGAAGAGGGAGTGCAAGAACAGATGAAGGCCAACATGTCGGCCTTAAAAGATTAGATGGCTTCTATCACGGAAGCCATGCTAAAAATTCAAAAATCAATAGAAGACAATGCTACGGCAACCGCTTCCAATACAGCTAGGGAAGCGGAACCGGTGCTACAGTCCGCAATGAACTTGGGCCGGGACAGAAGCGCGACGGGTTCCAATTGGAGGTATAGTCCTCAAGCCTACCCTTATGGTTTACCTCCAGACTTCACTCCCCGTACCACTCCAGACGATTTGAGCCAAGCCCCTACCTTCGAGGGGCAACTCCCTCCCCATGCCGACTATCCTCTACATGAAGATGATGAAGGAGATGCCTATTTAGGCCCTCTACTTCCCCCAAAAGAACCGACCCCCCATGAGTTGCCCCAACCAAACATAATCCGCCATGCCCCGTCTCAATCCACACCCGTTAAGGAACTCGTTCCCATTTCAAAAGACAAGGGAAAGATCGATCTGCTTGAAGAGAGGTTGAGAGCGGTGGAAGGCCTCGACAACTATCCTTTCTCGGATTTAGCCGATCTGTGTCTAGTACCTGACATCATCATTCCTCCCAAGTTTAAGGTACCAGACTTTGATAAATACAAAGGGACGACATGTCCAAAGAGTAATCTTCGGACGTATTGCCGAAGGATGGGGGCATATTCCATGGATGAAAAGCTGTTAATGCACTTCTTTCAAGACAGCTTAGCCGGAGCAGCGGTGGCGTGGTACACAAATATGGAAGCCTCTCAGGTTCGGCCATGGAAAGACTTGGCAATTGCTTTCATTAGGCTGTACCAATACAACACAGATATGGCTCCCGATTGGAACCAACTTCAGAGCATGAGCAAACGGGAACATGAGTCCATCAAGGAATATGCTCAAAGGTGGAGAGACCTAACAGCCCAAGTCATCCCACCTATGACTGAGAGGGAAATGATCACGATTATGGTAGATACGCTGCCTACGTTCTACTACAAGAAGCTGATAGGATATATGCTGGCCAACTTTGCAGACCTCGTGTTTGCCGGAGAAAGAATCGAGTCCGGACTGAGGAAAGGCAAGTTTGAATACGCCTCCAACGCTGGCCCTAATAGCAATAGAAGAGCCCCAGTGGTGGGCAAACGGAAAAAGGAAGGGGATACCCACACGGTCACTACCGTCCTAACATGGATGAAAACGCCCCAAAATGCTCAAAACTCATACCAACACAACCACCCGAACTTTTCGATCCGAGCCGGAAGTTCCCTCCCAACTCAAGTAGAAGGGCCTGCCACAACAGAAAAAACTCCTGCACAACACGTGGCTCCAGCCACACCCCGACCAGCCAATAATACGACTCCTGGCGCGAGCTATAACAATACACGACGCCCCCCGAGAGACGAGTTCTCTCCTATTCCCATGGCGTATTCCGAGTTATGACCCTCATTATTGGAAAACCATTTGGTGGTGGCCATACCTGGAAAAGTCTTCCAGTCACCGTACCCCAAGTGGTACAACTCAAATGCCACGTGCGCATACCATAGTGGAGCCCCCAGACACAACATTGATTCTTGCCTGCCATTCAAGTATAAGGTGCAACACCTAATAAATGCCGCCTGGATATCATTTCAAGAAGAGGGCCCCAACATTAAGACCAATCCACTAGCCAGTCATGGAGGAGCTAGCATAAACGCCATTGAAAAGGATAGGCCGTCAGGGTCAAAGAGATTAGAAGATGTGGCTACATCTAGAAGATTCATCTACCAGTCGCTGCAGGCAGCATGTATGGTCTATAGAAGCAAATGACTTTGGTGTTTTGATGATGATCATGATGATTTGATGCAAATGATGAAAATGTGCTTTTCAAGTTTAAATTCAAGACAATGATTCAAGAATACAAGCCACAACATCAAGATGATCACTAGTATTTTAGGAAGGGAATTCCTAATTGAAATAGCAAAAGGTTTGGCCAAGTAATTTAAGTTAAAAAGTGTTTTTCAAGAGATTTAGTCTCTGGTAATCGATTACGAGAGGATGTAATCGATTACCAGTGGCCAAAAATAATTTACAACAGCTACTAAATATTTGAATTCAAATTTTAGACTGTGTAATCGATTACATAATATTGGTAATCGATTACTAGCAGTTAATATACGTTTTAATTCAAATTTTAAAAGCTGTAATCGATTACACAAATCCTGTAATCAATTACCAGAGAAGATTTTCAGAAAAATATTTCTAAGAGTCACATCTTCTCAAATGGTTTTTACATGACCACCAAAGGTCTATATATATGTGACTGAAAACACGAATTTGCTCAGAGTTTTTCAGAACAACAAGTGTGTATTCTCTCAAAGAGCAAAATCATTTTATCCTCTTAAGAATTCCTTGGCCAATACACTTGCAATTCAATAAGGAATCATTTGAGTGCTCAGATTGTAAAATCGATCTATTTTAAGAGAGATTCATTCTTCTCTTCTTTCTAATTCTCTAAGGGATTAAGAGACCGAAGGTCTTTTGTTGTAAAATAATTCTGAACACAAAGGAAGGGTTATCCTTGTGTGTTCAGAACTTGTAAAAGGATTTTACAAGATAGTGGAACTCTCAAGCGGGTTGCTTGGGGACTGGACGTAGGCACAAGGGTGTGGCCGAACTAGTATAAATCCGAGTTTGCATTTTCTCTTCCCTTAAACTCTTTTATTTATTATTGTTTCATATTTATATTCAGATTGTTCTATTTGAATTATTATTTAAGAAGTTCATTGTAAAGGGAATTTGTAACTTGAATAGAAAGTGAAATAGAATTTTAATTGGGGAAATAGTTTGTAATATCTTAATTCAACCCCCCCTTCTTAAGATATCCGAGGCCACTTGTTTAACATGGTCTCCTGTGGCGGAGACAAAAGCGACGAATGTCTGTTTCATCTCGGGGAATCATACGACATGGAAACCTGCCCCGCGGTGGAAGAGCTACTTCAACGGCTCATGGATTGGGGACAGCTCGAAGTGTCCGAGAGGGGTAGGGAAGAACCGCAGATTTGCACGCAGTCGGAAGAAAGGAAGGCTCCCCCAACCCCCAAAGCCCTAGTAATATGTTTCACTAGGAATAGGACCAGCCCCAGGTCCGAGTACCCCCCGACAGTGCCCAAGCCGACGCCATTTTCCTATCAAAGCAATAAGGCCGTCCCATGGAAATATACCCCTCCCGCTTTTGGAGAAGGGGCTGCAACCAAGGTTGACTCCTTGTCAGCCAAGGTGACCAACATTACCGGCCTTAGTGGCATAACCCGCAATGGTCGGGTGTTCGCTCCCCCTCACTCGGCGGAATTTCCCTCCAAGGGGAAAGCACCCATGACCCAAGAGTCCACGGGCACGGCCACCCCCTCAAAAGAAGTGGATCCCCCGGTAGTAAAGGGAGCTGAAAAGAAGGAAGGTCTCCAAGGAAAGGCGGTGACCTTGGAAGAGGCTCATGAGTTCCTTCATCTCATCCAACAAAGTGAGTTTAAAGTAGTTGAGCAATTGAATAAAACTCCAGAAGGATCTCCTTGCTCGAATTGCTCATAAGCTCCGAGCCTCATCGTGCACTATTGGTAAAGGTCCTCAACGAAGCCTACGTAGCACACGACATCTCAATCGAGGGTTTTGAAGGCATTGTTAATCACATAACTACCAATAACTACATCGCGTTCGCGGAAGAAGAGATTCCAGCTGAGGGGAGAGGGCACAACAAAGCTCTACATGTGTCTGTCAGATGCATGGACCATGTCATCACTAAGGTACTCATCGATAATGGTTCAAGTTTAAATGTGATGCCAAAGACAACCTTGGAGAAACTTCCTTTTAATGCGTCACGTCTAAAACCGAGTTCGATGGTAGTACGAGCTTTCGACGATAGTTGGCGGGAGGTGATGGGGGAAATTGATATCCCCATTCAGATAGGCCCCCACACTTGCAATGCGGTTTTCCAAGTGATGGACATAAATCCTGCCTACAGCTGCCTTTTGGGGAGGCCATGGATTCACGCGCTAGGAGTGGTTCCTTTGATGTTTCACCAAAAATTGAAGTTCGCGGTTGGTGGACTCTTGGTGATAGTTTCGGGCGAAGAGGATATGTTGGTAAGCTGCCCCTCCTCAGCACCATATGTTGAGGCTGTGGAGGAATCATTGGAAACAACTTTCCAATCCTTCGAGGTGCTAAGTTGTGCCTCTGTGGAAACAAGTCCATTGCTACCTTGTCTCTCTAATGCGGCCCTGATGGTGGCGTGGGTAATGCTCAGGCACGGTTATGAGCCCGGAATGGGTCTGGGCAAGGACAGCCACGGGAATGCCGATGTGGTTGACATTAGGGGTAACCCGTACAAATATGGGTTGGGGTATGAACCCGGGAAACCTGGAAGAAGGAATGCACCATCAAGACTCCGGGTAGATAGGGCATGGCCCGGTCATGTTAGCTAGTGTTTCACAAGTGCCGGGATAATGTTCGAGGAAGAGGTGGCGGCAATAGGAGAAGAGGCTCCACAAGATCTGCTGAGTTTTGTGCGACCGTGCCATCCCAATTTCCATGTGGGGAACTGACACGCGATGAGCCAGTCGAAAGTCTATACTGCTGATTCAATGTAATTGGAGGCTATAGATTCCTTTCTCTTTTGTTTTGTGAAACCTACCTTATTAAATAACAAAGAGATCTTGTTTCATCTGTTCTTGCGATTCCACCTCTTCTCATATCATTTTGCATGTTTGATGGAAGCTTGCTTGTGGGGCTTCTATGGAGGCTGGATCTTTGAGCTTCAATGAGGTCCTTTAATGGTGATTTTCCACCATGGAGATGCAGCAGAAGACAAAGGAGAAGAGGTGAGAGGAGGCGCCATCCACTAGGGAATAAGCCATGGAAGAAGGAGCTTCACCACCAAGATGAGCCTTGGATAAGAAGCTTGGAAGGATGCTTCAATGGAGGAAAAGAAAGAGGGGGAGAAAGAGAGAGGGGGGAGCACGAAATTGAAGGAAGAAAAAGAGAGAGAAGTTGAACTTTGAGTTGTGTCTCACAAGACTCTCATTCATCAAAGTTACAACAAGTGTTACATATGCTTCTATTTATAGACTAGGTAGCTTCCTTGAGAAGCTTTCTTGAGAAAACTTCCTTGAGAAGCTTCTTTGAGAAAACTTCCTTGAGAAGCTAGAGCTTAGCTACACACACCCCTCTCATAACTAAGCTCACCTCCTTGAGAAGCTTCCTTAAGAAGATTCCTAAAGAAGCTAGAGCTTAGCTACACATACCTCTCTAATAGCTAAGCTCACCTCCTTGAGATGAGAAGCTAGAACTTAGCTACACACCCCCTATAATAGCTAAGCTCACCCCCATGAAAAAAAAACATGAAAATACAAAAAAAAGTCCTTACTACAAAGACTACTCAAAATGTCCCGAAATACAAGGCTAAAACCCTATACTACTAGAATGGCCAAAATACAAGGCCCAAACGAAGGAAAAACCTATTCTAATATTTACAAAGATAAGCGGGCTCATACTTAGCCCATGGGCTCGAAATCTACCCTAAGGCTCATGAGAACCCTAGGGCCTACCCTTGGATCTCTAGCCCAATCTACTTGGAGTCTTCTACCCAATGCCCTTACGGGATAGGATTGCATCAATGTTTTTGTTTTTTTTGTCTTGAATGGTATAGATGTGAGGATCGATCCTTTGAGGATCCTAACAATGAGGGTTTGATAATCGAATTTGACCGAGAAGTAAGTCTAACAATAAACGAAGAAGAGGAAGAGGACGTCCTTTCACCAGAGTTGGAGAGATTGATCGCTCAGGAAGAACGCGAAATGAAGCCTCACCAAGAGGAAACCGAACTGGTAGACTTAGAGAACGGAGAGGGAAAGAAAGAAGTGAAAATAGGGACTGGCATGACTGCACCTATCTGCCAAGGTTTGGTAACCCTTCTTGAATAATATCGAGACATCTTCGCATGGTCGTACCAAGACATGCCAGGTCTGGACCTCGACATTGTGCAGCATAGGTTGCCATTGAATCCTGGGTCTTCCCCAGTTAAGCAAAAACTACGAAGGATGAGACCCGAAATGTCTTTGAAAATTAAAGAAGAAGTGAGAAAGCAGTTCGATGCGGGTTTCTTGGTTGTGGCTCGATACCTGGAGTGGGTAGCCAACATTGTCCCGGTCCCAAAATAGGATGGCAAAGTGCGAATGTGTGTAGACTATCGGGATTTAAACCAAGCCAGTCCTAAATACAATTTTCCTTTACCACACATTGATATACTAGTAGATAATACAGCTAAGTTCGCCCTTTTCTCATTTATGGATGGTTTCTCAGGGTATAACCAGATAAAAATGGCACCCGAAGATGTGGAGAAGACCACTTTCATCACCATATGGGGAACATTCTGCTACAAAGTGATGGCCTTCGGGCTAAAAAATGCTGGGGCAACCTATCAACATGCCATGGTAGCTTTATTCCACGACATGATGCATAAAGAGATAGAAGTCTATGTAGATGACATGATTGCCGAATCTCGGACCGAGGACGAACACCTCATCAATCTGCGTAAGCTGTTTGGAAGGCTACGGAAATACCAACTGAAACTAAACCTCGCCAAGTGCACCTTCAGGGTAAAGTCGGGAAAGTTGTTGGGTTTTATCGTGAGCCAGAAAGGGATAGAGATAGATCCCGAGAAAGTGAAGGACATTCTTGAAATGCCAGAGCCACGCACGGAGAAGCAGGTTCGAGGTTTCCTGGGCAGGTTGAATTACATCGCGAGATTTATCTCGCAACTCACCCCTACCTGCGAACCCATCTTCAAACTATTACGTAAAAACCAGGCGGTCCTGTGGAATAGCGACTGCCAAGAGGCTTTCGAAAAAATCAAACAGAGCCTCGCGAATCCCCCGATGCCCATGCCACCTATAACAAGAAGACCTCTTTTCCTGTACATGACTGTGTTAGACGAGTCTATGGGGTGCGTGTTGGGTCAGCACGATGACTCTGGGAAGAAGGAACAAGCCATTTACTATTTAAGCAAGAAGTTTACCGCCTGTGAGATGAATTACTCGATGTTGGAAAGGATGTGCTGCGCCTTGGTATGGGTGTCACATCATCTTAGGCAGTACATGCTCAGTCATACCACTTGGCTTATTTCCAAAATGGATCCCGTGAAATACATCTTTGAGAAACCGGCCCTCACGGGACGAATCGCTAGGTGGCAGGTACTACTATCTGAATTCGATATTGTGTACGTCACCCAAAAGGCGATAAAGGGAAGCGCCTTGGCAGATTACTTGGCCTAACAACCCCTCCAAGATTATCGGCTGATGCACCCCGAGTTCCCAGATGAAGACATCATGGCCCTATTAGAAGAGAAGCGGACGCACGAGGATATAGACAAATGGATTGTTTGTTTCGATGGGGCATCTAATGCTTTGGGCCATGGAGTAGGGGCAGTCCTTGTATCCCCAGATGATCAATGTATCCCTTTCACGGCTAGGCTGGGTTTCGATTGTACCAACAATATGGCCGAATATGAAGCGTGCGCCCTTGGGATTCAAGTTGCCATTGATTTTGGCGTAAAACTACTCAAAGTGTATGGAGACTCGGCTTTGGTTATACGTCAGTTGAGAGGAGAATGGGAAACTAGGGATCAAAAATTGATACTCTATCAAACTTATATCTTGCAGTTAGCTGAATTCTTTGATGGCATTTCTTTCCACCACATACCTCGTGAAGAGAACCAAATGGCCGATGCATTGGCCATCTTGGCATCCATGTTTCAACTTGCCCCACACGGGGATCTGCCGTACATTGAATTTAGATCTCGGGGAAAGCCGACACATTGTTGTGCGATAGAGGAAGAGCGAGATGGGAAATTGTGGTATTTCGACATCAAATAGTATGTCGAGAACAAAGAATATCCACCAGGGATTTCCGACAATGACAAAAGAACGTTAAGGAGATTGGCTACTGGTTTCTTTGCGAGTGGTACCGCCCTGTACAAAAGAAACCATGACATGACCCTCCTGCAATGCGTATATGCCGAATAGGCGAACTACATGATTGAGGAAGTCCATGGGGGTTCATTTGGGACACATGCCAATTGGCATGCTATGGCCAGGAAGATCCTTAGAGCAGGTTATTACTGGCTCACTATGGAAAGCGATTGCTGCATCCATGTAAGGAAATGTCATAAATGTCAAGCGTACGCAGACAATGCCAATGTTTCGCCACATCCTCTGAATGTCATGTTCGCCCCTTGGCCGTTTTCCATGTGGGGGATAGATGTCATAGGGACCATCGAACCCAAGGCTTCGAATGGTCATCGCTTCATTCCCGTGGCGATAGATTATTTTACCAAATGGGTCGAAGTGGCTTCCTATACCAATGTCACGAGGAGTGTGGTGGTCAGATTCATAAAGAGGGAACTGATTTGTCGATACGGACTCCCTAGGAAAATCATTACTGACAATGGCACCAATCTGAATAACAAAATGATGCAGGAAATGTGCCAGGATTTCAAGATTCAGCATCATAACTCCACCCCCTATCCGTCGAAGATGAACAGGGCTGTGGAGGCTGCAAATAAAAATATTAAGAAGATTATTCAGAAGATGATGGTGTCATACAAAGATTGGCATGAGATGTTGCCTTTTGCCCTGCATGGATATCGAACCTCGGTATGAACTTCTACTGGGGCAACGCCGTACTCCTTGGTTTATGGGATGGAAGCGATACTCCCATTTGAGGTAGAGGTCCCTTCCTAGAAGATACTAGTGGAATCGGGCCTAGAAGAATCAGAGTGGGCTCAAACACGCTACGACCAACTCAACCTTATTGAAGGTAAGCGTTTGACGACCAGGAGCCATGGGCGCCTGTATCAACAAAGGATAAAGAACGTGTTCGACAGGAAGGTGTGCCCGCGCAAGTTCAACGAGGGGGACCTTGTGCTGAAAAAGATATCCCACACTGTTAAAGATAATCGAGGGAAGTGGGCCCCGAACTACGAAGGGCCTTTCGTTGTGAAAAGGGCTTTTTCTAGAAGGGCTCTGGTGCTCACCAACATGGATGGCAAGGAGCTACCCTCACCCGTGAACTCCGATGTTGTCAAGCGATACTACGCTTAAGATCTGGGGCGATTGAGGAAATCACTGCATGTTCTTTTATTTTTGTGTGTTCTTCTTGGTTTCCCCCAGGGATTCCTGTCCGTTGTAATTTTCTCGTCACAGTTTTTTAAAAGAAGAGAACATGGGTTTGAGGCTTCAATCCTCACTTTGGTTTTAAACCATGTGTAGTTTGTGATAACCTGAGCCCTTTCGCTCAGTTCAGGGGGTGCCCCAAGCGCTTAATTAAAACTGAACCTAACTAGCTTTCACTAAGAAGATTGTTGCATTTGAAAACACTCATGCATAGGCATACGCATACGCATGCATATTTTGTGATAACAGGGGCAGAATCGTCTTAGGCAGTGGTCAGATGTCAGGACGAAGCTAAAGGCAGAAACCAATCAAGGTAAAACGGTAACGCGACCACAGTTTGCTGCACAATGTCGTTTCCTACTTTCAGGTACTTAGGGACGGATGCAAGTAGAGGCTAGGGTTACAACCGATAGATCGTCGTCCCTTGCCCAGCTCTGGACAAACGGAAAGCACCGCTGCAAGGCAACCCAGTATCCTTTAAATTCCCAGTAATTATTACTGTTGTGTCTTTAAAGTAAATATTGGATGCCTAATATACCCTGAGGGGGTTCAAGTAAGCGAACGCCGACCCATAGAAAGCCTTACTTATTTCCTCCCAAAAAAACAAAATGCAGGTTAGCTCGCCTAGGCGAGCAACCCCTGCACGAGGATGCTTAAAAAGGGGGAGGGGGAAGGTTTCTGCACCAAAAACTCTCCCCCCTCATTCAATAAAGCAAAAGCTCACGGGATTCACGAATTTTGCAGCCCTTAGGTCACCATTTCTCGCGTTTTTGATTCCATTTTGCTCAATTATTCATCTCCAACAAGTAAGTACCTCATTCTTGGGCTCTCTAGCTTTCCATTGATGTATTTTGGTGCTCTAAGTTGCATGTATTTGCTAAAAAACGTGAAGGATTTATCCTTGGATTGTTGCTTGTTTTTGATGAATTAAGGGGTTGTAGGGGATGGCCCTAGCCTATGGTGCATTCTGAGATAATGGGGCATGCCACATTGCCCCCATTCCTTTGATTTTCATGCTTATACATGCGCCCACCAAGTGTTCGGTGAAATGCCTCAATGGCATTTGCGCATGATTTTGTGAAACTTAGCTTGTGAAACAAATTGTGCACATATGGCTGCCATTGTGAGCGTGTGGGCAGTTTTGTAGAAGCTAGACTAAAGTGCCAAAAGCAGGACTTACGCCTAGGAATCTAAGTTTGTGGTTTTGAATGTAAAAAATGCATGAATATTAGAACATGTTTGAGAAGTTTTTGACTAGAATTTAAACTTGCTGCCTCATGAGGAATACCTTGCGCCTAGATAGCATGAAAAATACCTTTCAATAGTATGTATATATGTGAATATATAGCATGAAAAGAAAAACCCTTCAATAGTATGTATATATGTAAATATATAGCGTGAAAATGCCTTGCAAAGTGTGTGAATATGTAGCATGAAATGCATTGCAAAGTGTGTAAATATATAGTGTGAAAATGCCTTGCAAAGTGTGTAAATATATAGCATGAAAATGCCTTGCAAAGTGTGTGAATATATAGCAAAAAAATTCCTTTCAAAATTTGTATATGTTGGATAGGTAGCGTAAAAATGGCTTTCAAAATATGTATATTTATGAGTAGGTAGCATGAGGAGCCTTTCAAAAAATGTGCATATATGTGGGATGTAGCATGAAAATGCTTGTCAAAAAACATACATGGATGTGTGTCATAAAATTGCCTTTCACCAAAAAAAATTTATGTGTGCGTGTGTAAATGCATGTATATAGATATGTGTCATAAAATAGCACATGCCCCAATGTGATTATTTTGTAAAGCGCATGTTGACACTCGCACCATATAAGTATTGCCTGGCTCTTGTTCGTAATGATTGGTATTTTCTTGTAAACTAACTTTCCAAATTTTTGTCCTCGCAGGAAATGGCTCCGAAAAAGCTTTCCGCGAAGAGATCTAGGAGGGACGCCGCGGCTGAAGGGACCAGTGCCGCCCTCGAGTTTGATAGCCACCGTTTCAGGAGCGCCGAGCACCAGCAGTGCTTCGAGGCCATCAAAGGATGGTCGTTCCATAGAGAGAGACACGTCCAGTTCAGGGACGATGAGTACACGGATTTTCAGGAAGAGATAGCTCGTCGACGTTGGATGTCGCTGGTCACTCCCATGGCTAAGTTTGACCCAGATATAGTCCTGGAGTTTTATGATAATGCTTGGCCCACAGAAGAGGGAGTGCGGGACATGCGGTCATGGGTGAGGGGTCAGTGAATTCCCTTTGATGCATATGCCCTCAGCCAGTTCCTGGGTGACCCGCTAGTGTTAGAGGAAGGCCAGGAGTGCGAGTTTAGTCAGAGGAGGAACAGGGCCGATGGGTTCGACGAAGAGGCCATTGCCCAACTATTATGCATACCGGGTCAGGATTTCGCTCAGACTGCTGCAGGGAGGCGGGTGCGGATCATGCGCACCAGCATGACCACCTTGACCCAGATGTGGATAACATTGCTACTCAGCAATGTCTTGCCTAGTGATCATAACTCCGACCTTCCTCTGCCGAAGTGTCAGCTGGTGTATGCCATCTTGACACGGATGAGCGTCCTTGTGGCTCAGTTGATTGCTAACGCCATCTATTTATTTGCAGGTATGCCACCCACCAGGCACCCTCTAGACCCGAATAAGTCTAACAGGGCCCTGGGGTTTCCAACATTGATCACGGGCCTCTGCCAGTCATTCGGGGTTCCCGTCACACCTAGTAAGGTGATCCGACCGCCAATCACCCAGGCCTTCATTGAGAAGTGTTGCATGCCTAGGCAAGCGCAGGGTGATGCACCACAGGCTGCATACGCACCGCCACCACCTCATCAGGCTGATCTTGTTGGGTCATTAGGCATGGAGCGGTATCTACAGCACTTGGTTCGCTAACAGGCGGCCAACCACCGGGGGCAGGTGCAAATACATGAGTGTCACTACCAGCTCAGCCTCAGTTAGCAGGGCTAGGGTTTCGCTCCTTTTATGTGCCCTACTCCAGATCAGTTTAGGGTTGAGGTCGCATGGCCCGAAGATTGGCCCGAGGCCCAGGCAGGGGAGGCGCCTACAAAGGCTCCCGGCGATGCAGATGAGGCCCGCATGGAAGAGGAGATGACGGATTTGCTCGGTTTCTTGGGAGGGAGCGGAGCCACATGACCATGGGATCCCCATATTTATATTCTTTTTTATCTTTCATCCTTTATCATTTACATGTTATTTTATTTCTATGACTTGAGGGACTAACGTTTGTTTTTGTTGTTTTGATTGTCATTTGTTTTGTTCATACATTTTGTTTGGACTGTTGCGTTAGTGCTTACTTCGTTATTGTCGATAATGTTTGTTGAAATTCTGGAACCGTGTAGAGTTTTCATTTAGGAACGTCGTCCTAAAATAAAATGAACAAACATCATGATAACACCAAGAATAGAAAAAGAAAGAGGCGTTGTGAACAAAATGTCATATCTGTATATAAAGAAAAGAAAAGAGTTTTTGTATATAAAAAGTGTATGAAAGGATTTTGTGTGTATAAATAATGTGTTTTTCTTGTGTGTGAGTAATGAGTGTATATAAAGAAAATTTTTGTATAAACAACGAGTGTATGTTGAAAAAGGAAAAAAGAGATCTTTGAAAAGGAATAGAGATTTTATATAGACCATGTCGGTATAGAGAGAAAGAGTTTTTCAATGCGTGTGTATATAGAGAAAAAAGTTTTTTCGTGTATAGAAACGTAGGTGTACAGAGAAAAAATCTTTTCTCATAGATAACGATGGATGTATAGTTTTTTGCAAACATGCATAAGAAAAAATGAAACAAAAAGAAAAGAGAAAGAAAGACCTCGAAGGTCGGCATGTTATGGTCAGAAGGAAGCACAAATCATTCGTAGAGAGCAAACATATCTTTTGGAAACAAGAAGTTGACGCTAAGAGTTTATTTTCCAAAATAACCGAGATAAGAATGGATGGATTCGTTGAACCAATGAAAGAACATAATTTGGAAATGTTGGGTCTACTTGCGTAAATCCCAAGCCTTAGTATCATAATGCCATAAGCTGGATGCTTGAGTGCCCACCTAGCTGTATGCATGACTAATTTTGCACGTTGTTTCCAAATCATCATTGTTACGCGCGCCTCGTGGAAATAATATGGGAGTTTAACCCGAAACCGACACCCTGACACATGAATTTGTTTTGCCCCAAATATCATAATCGTGCACGCACGGTGAAAAGACCATGTTAAGACACAACCTTAAGCTACCTTGAACCTTGGCCCATGAAGAGAATCCTCATCCTTCCCCTCGAAGAAGAGGACAGCAGAATCTCCTCAAGGGAGAGCGAATAACGAATGCTAAAACTCGAATTCCCAATCAAAGATCAAAAAAGAGGAGAGAAAGAAATGAAAAGAAAGAAAAGAAAAGGAAAAGAAGGATTCCCAATCGAAGATCGGAAGAAAGTAAAAAGAAAAAAGATCGGAGGAAAATAGAATAGTTCCTGATCAATAAAGGAAACCAAGAAAGAGAACAGAAGGTCTTCGGACCAGATAAATTTTCGGCGAGGTAAATGATCGCCGACAAAGGGAAAACCAATTTTGAAGTGGTTCTTCCTTTGGGATTTCCATTCAAGGTCGCTCCTGACTGGCGATGTCCCGCCCCACATAAACATAGAGGAAAAGACCGAAACACCCAGCTTCCTCTCCAAAAACACTACGCTCGAGAAAATCCAATTGATCCGTGATCGCGCGTGTAATCTTTTGGTTCGATAGGAAATCATGTGCAAAATAAAGTCATGGTACAGCTATGGTTTGGAATTAGGGTAAAACACTTACCTGTGTGAGTTTTCATACACCATGAGTGATTTTATTCCAGTTTCAGTTTGACCCGACGTTTCCCTTGAATGTTCATGTAAAAGCTAAACGTTGCCATCCTACCCTTCATTTTCGGTTACAAGGAAAACTATTTTTGCATAAGCATATTGTTTCTCTAAAAATATGGTGCTCTCGTGAATGATTTATTTTTCCTTGCTAAAGCATGTTCGCCTTTTAGGTGAAAGAACTCGGTGGACAATTCGGTCCTAAAATCAAATCTTATTCGGAGCCACATGAATTCATTGCTATTCATGCATCCTCCACCATCGAGTCTGGAGCCCCACGAATTGATTGCCTAGCACTGTTCGTGCATCCTCAACCATCAAATCTTATTCGGAGCCCCATGAATTGATTGCCATTCATGCATCCTCCACCATCGAGTCCGGAGCCCCACGAATTGATTGCCTAGCGCTATTCGTGCATCCTCCACCATCAAATCTTATTCGGAGCCCCATGAATTGATTGCCATTCATCCATCTCCACTATCGAGTTCGGAGCCCCACGAATTGATTTCCTAGCACTGTTCGTGCATCCTCTACCATCAAATCTTATTCGGAGCCCCATGGATTGATTGCCATTCATGCATCCTTCACCATCGAGTCCGGAGCCCCACGAATTGATTGCCTAGCGCTGTTCGTGCATCCTCCACCATCAAATCTTGTTCGGAGCCCCATGAATTGATTGCCATTCATGCATCCTCCACCATCGAGTCCGGAGCCCCACGAATTGATTGCCTAGCGCTGTTCGTGCATCCTCCACCATCAAATCTTGTTCGGAGCCCCATGAATTGATTGCCATTCATGCATCCTCCACCATCAAGTCCGGAGTCCCATGAATTGATTGCCTAGCGCTGTTCGTGCATCCTCCACCCTCAAATCTTGTTCGGAGCCCCATGAATTGATTGCCATTCATGCGTCCTCCGCCATAGAGTCTGGAGCCCCACGAATTGATTGTCTAGTGCTGTTCGTGCATCCTCCACCATCTTATTTGGAGCCCCATGAATTGATTGCCTAGTTCATGCGTCCTCCGTTATCAAGTACGGAGCCTCCGGTGAGGGGAAAATACGGTTTTTTTGTTATTTTCCCAATCGGTTCCTTCACCAAACATGTGTATACGAATATATATTATGTTATTTTTGTTTGTTTGTTTGTTTTGTTTTGTGTTGTGTAGAGAAAGAAGAAGGAGAGACGGGAGTCACTTATTTCAAATCGTTTTGGGTTGGAACTATTGCGATTGAGATCAATTATATCCCCATGATGGGCAAAGGATGGCCTTCGGGAGTCATCATAGATTAATTATAGAAAGGGCTGAGACGGACGAAATCAGTGTTTTATCTTTGCTTTCCTCCTATCTCCGATAAAAGGTAAGTAAAGAGGGGCAACTGTCATACCCTAATTTCATCAGGGGACCATTGTTTGATGGCATGCAACCTTTTCTTGACCGCTTCGAGGTACTTGGCACCCATTGTTGCACAATATGTAAAGTTCCATAACGTGCCAGAAGTCAAAATCCGTGAAGTTCCGTAACATGCCGGAAATCAAAAGGAAGCATTGTTACACAATCCGTGAGGTTATGTAACATTCCGAAAGCCAAAAAAGGGATGATTACGTAATCCGTAAGGTTCCGTAACATTACGGAAGGAAAACAAGTATCGTTACGGAATTCATAAATTTCCGTAACGTTACGGAAAAAAATCAGCAAAAAAGACAGGGGGTATATTTAGTAAACAGGGGGGTGCAAATAGCAACCAGGGCCACTTGGGCCTTCCAGGATGTTCCTCCAGAAGGCACCGCGCTGAGCTCGCCTGGGCGAGCTGGGTGGCAAACTCCTCCCTCATTTTCCTATAAATAGGGGGAGGAGGGAAGAAGAAAAACGTCCAGCCCTCCTGGTATCTGAGGATCACTTGAAATTAGTGAAAAAAATCGTTTCTGTGAAGAAAATACAAGCCGAGGAGCTTCCATAGCGCGTCCGAAACGTTTCCGTGGGTGATTCCATGAAGATTTTCCGCCATCTTTCGTTCGTTCTTCGTCGTTCTTCGGTCTTCAACCGGTAAGTTCCCGAAATCGAACCTTTCAATTCATTCTATGTACCCTTGGTGGTTCCCATTTGTTTCGCATACTTTTATTTTCATTTCATTTACTTTCCGTACCCCCTTTTGACGTATTTTAGTCATTTATTTAAGTCATTTTCTCGCCTAATCAAAAAATAAAATAAATTTCCACTAATCATTTGAATTGTAATATCCGTTAATTTCTGTTAAAATGAAATCCGACTGTTCGGTCATGCCGTAACCACGTTGGAAACCAAAAAAGAGGTAAAATAATAATATAATAATAAAAAAATATCTTTTTGTAAAATAAAACAAAAAACAAATCAATCGGACGTTTCTCTTAGGGATTTTTCTTTCTTAATTGAATTGACTAATAACTAAAGTGAAACTAAGGCTAAAATCAACTCACAAAATCAAGCTTTGTCCGCAAAAAATCACTGAAAAAACATTTTAAGGTCCAACGCCTTAAATGACCACCTTCCAAGTAAAAAGAATCGCTTGATTCGCCCCTTTTGAAAGAACTACGCAGGTCTGATTTCCTCTTCGATGGAGGGTACGTAGGAGCAAGAGCCCCGCTTTTGTCGACCTCAAAAATAAAAAAGAAATAAAAGTTTAGATACATAATTTCACACAATTCTAATCTAAGTCTGTTGTCCTTTGGGACAAACGTGAGAGGTGCTAATACCTTCCTCAAACGTAAAGATAACTCTCGAATCTGGAATATTCTTCATGACCGGTTTCCTTTGGTTTTTTCTAACATTTTCCTTTCAATAAACGTTGGTGGCGACTCCGTGCATTTTCCTCCTATGAAAGACGCACCCGTGAGCATCGCCTTGCTCACCCGCAAAATGGTAGGTTGCGACAGGTTCCAATCACTAACTGATTCTTAGTAGGAGGTACAAGGTTCCAGACCCTGTTCTTTATGAACTGACTCAGTTCTTCCTCCATAGCAGTAACCCAAGAATCTTCTCTCAGTATTTCATCAATGTTCTTTGGATAAATTGTTAAGAGGAGCACCACTATCCCTTTCTCTTTGTTTATAAAAACTACTATCTTGATAATGCATAAAATATATAGGCTCGCACAAGGGCTAGTGTACCCTACACAATAGTAACAATGGACTCGAAAGTCTAGATATTGAACCCAAAGGACCAGTTGTATTCTCAATTAGTTAAATTTAATAAACTAACAATAGAGATGATTAAAAAGAGGATTTAAATATTTTTATGGTTTTCATTTTTATAAGAAAGCAATTAAATGAATATAGATAGGGGTTTTGAGTTATGATAAGAGTGACCAGGGGTTATAACTTACTAAGAAATTTTCCCCCAATCCTAGTTCTAATGAAATTCCTTCCCTAGTTAATTACCGATTTCCAAAATCAACTAAAACTTATATGATCAATATCAAAACATGCTCTTTGCCCTAAATCAATACCCCAATGATTATGGATCTATCAATTTAAGTCAAAGAATAAGATCAATTATAGGGATGATTAATTAAAGATTAACTAATCTATCGAAGATTACCCAAACAGTGTGATCATGCAATTTGGTGAAAAACATTCTCTTCCTAGACCTACCAATCACATGCAAATGGTCACTACTATGCAATCAATTGTGTATTAGAATGGTTGGTTTCAAATAAATATTAAGGTAAGGCTGGTTCCAAATAAACATTAAAGTAAGGAAGATAATTAATTCACATAAAAACAATGAAAAATTCCATTAAGAACAAGGAGATGAGTACATTTGGACAATTACATCATAACCACCAGACCAGGGGGACTAGCCATTCATGATCAGAGAAAAACTAACAATCCTATAAAGAGTAAACATAGACATACCAATAAGCAGAAACGGTGATCATGAGCTTTCCTAAGGGTGATGTTCACGCTCTTCTGCTCTCAAAAGCCCTCATGGTTCTCTCAAATTTGTAAAAGACAAGAATAAAGCTGAATATCCAATTTACAAGATAAAGATCTCTATACATAATTTCCTAAATATAACTACACGAAAAGGCACATTACAGTTGTGGTGAATCCACCACGGTTGTTATTAGAAATGGTGCTGATGCCATGGGCCGTTATGGATTGACCATGATCCTCTTGGTTGATCATGACCCTCTTGAGTTGACCACAACCGTGGTAAACTCACCATGGACATTATCGGATCCTTGACGCTGTTCTGGGAGGGTTGTGACCATTTGACTATGGTCGTGCTAATTACCACGACCATGGTGAATGGACCACAATCGTTATCAAGTGCAGAGTCTTCAATTCTTCATAAATTTTTGCAATGTCCAACTCTTTCTCTCAATTGAGCGGATGTACTTTCGTGATACAAAATTAGGGTCCAAACGTGAGTTCTGCTAAGAAAATGATGTAAAATGCCATAAAAACTCACAAATGCCACCCAAAAAGTGGTTTATTAACATCCTCACACTTGAGCATTGCTTGTCCTCAAGCAATTATTCTAGCTCCCAATCAAAACAAATTTTCCTGAGTCAGAACTCATGCAACAAAAATTCCTTTTTGTTCAAAAAGTAAAAACTCATACAATAGGGTATAAAAAATGTACTCTAGAATCCATTAGGCTTATAATTAACATAGAAACTGTAACACCCTCAAATTTTGATAACTAAAAATTGATGTTTAATGCATTTCTTATGTTATTTGATTATTTAATTGATTTGGATGAGTTGAGGTGTTGTGTGAATTAGCTCTATGTGATTGCTTGATGTGGATGTTAGGTTATCTGGAGTTTAATTGACCAATGTTGAATTGTGAGATTTTAAGTTTTACCCAAACATGTTTCAATAAAACTGCGATCAGGGACTCGTCAACCATTTGATCACCATCAAACTTGAATTGTAGGTTTGTGACTCATGTCTGCATATTTTGACCGTTGGGATTTTCCGAATAACATTTTGTACAGCTCGCTTAGTGAGACAGGTGTGCTAAGTGCAATTCCTAACAGAAGCGCTAAGCGCAATTCCAACCCAAGGAATTAACTCGCTTAGCGTGAGAGGCCACGCTCAGCGCCAAAAGTTGATTTTCTCTTAGCGAGACAAACTCGCTAAGTGAGATCTGCAGATTATAAATACACCCAAAAATATGAAAATATGCATTTTGCCCCCTCGTTCTCTCTAAACATCCTCCAGAAAGCCTGCCACCTTCTTTTCTACCACCCATAACCACCGGTGGCCACCACGAGCTACCATTGCTAGCCGCCAGACCACCGTACGGAGAGGAATGCTTTGATTCGGGAGAGAAACAAGCTCTCAATCCTTTCTTTCGTAGTTACTCTGAGGTAACCTTGACTTCTATGGCTTTTTCCTAATTAGTTTAAGCTTCTATTAGTATTTCTTGTGTTTTGGGTACCGTAATAGGATAGTTTTACACTTCCTTTGAAAACCCTTGAAAATGAGATGTTTTAAAAGTTACCTTTTTACAAAAATTGATGTTGTTTTCGTGACCTTCACTGAACCCCAATCATATTGGTGTGATCGAAATTTTAAAATGACGTCTCTTTGATGTAGAAACCAAAAACACCATTTTTGTCCCTTGTAAAACTGAATGGGTATTTGACCCAAATGTTGATATTAACCTTGCCTTTGAAATCTATACTAAATTGTCTTCAATTTGGTATATAGGACTCTGTGTTTCAACCAACAAAATTGAACACGAGAGACCTCCAAACGATGCAAAGAAGAATCGATAGAGGGATAACGATAGGTGGGGGGAGTTTATTTTGGTTTACCACTTTGATACTGTACTTGGGGTTACAGAACCCAACTATAGTTATGTATGTCTATCCTTGTTGCATGCTGGTTTTCAAGAAAAACTGTGTTTTTGACTAATGGGATGCAGCTTATTTGTTATTGATGATTGAAATTGTGAATTATATTGTTGTCGTATGAGACTTATGTTGTTGAAGACTTGAGGAGTGTGAATCCCAAGCATAAAATTTATATGTATACATACGTGGAATGGGATTACTAATGACGTTGATAACATAGAGATGAGATGATGTTGATCTTTATGATAATAATGATATGAGATGATGTTGATGTTTATGATAATGATGATATGAGATGATGTTGATGTTTATGTTAATGTTGATGTGAGATGATGTTGATATAGATGATGATATTGAGATGAAATGATGTTGATGTTGAGAATATCATTGAGATGAGATGATATTAATGTTGATGATATTGAGATTAAATGATGTTGATGATGTTAATGACATTGAGATGAGATGATGTTGATGTATGTTGTGTATGTACATGGGGGGTGCAGTGACCAAGTTGGATGTCCCTGGTGGGGGAAGTAGAGTGGTTCAAGAGTTTTAAGCATCTCTGGTGAGGGATGACTTAAAATCTTTAATTATCCACAATTAGTGAATTGATGGTGATCATGTTTCATACTTCATACTACATGAAAATAGTATAAACTTTGTCAGTAAGTATTTGTAGTTTTTCATGAGGGAAAATACTTGTACTTGGGGGCATGTTACTCGGTTTGGAACTCCCCTATGACTCAACTTGATCACCATGAGGGGGAGGGGGGGAGTTGTCTGTGCACTCGACACTTGCTGCCTAGTTTTCCTAAGTGGGAGTATCGCATTAACACACTTAGGCTATTTCTTGATGAATGGTACCAGATTGCATTTGAGAGTTGAGGTCAGGTGCATGCATCATATTAAGTATGATTGATTGGAACTGTGGAAAAGTTAACGACTAGTTGTTAAGTGTATGTTGGACTGATGGATATTTGTCTATGATTATGGTATTTTGTGATTGTTTTCTTGCTAATCATGGTCATTTTTTTGTTGAAGCCGCCAAGCCGACTTGATGACGTTGGGATTATGTTGAGAGAGAGTTGTGCTTTGTTATCAACCCCTTCATAGCTTGTTCCCTAATTCTTTTTGATTTGTCATGTAAACCATAGATTTAGATATATGTATAAACTAATTTACTTTATGTCATGTGAATGATGTATATTGGGCTATTATATATACATATTCATTTAAGTATTTGTGCATTGTTTGGTGAAAGCATATCGCAAAAAAAAAAAAAAAGAATTTACTCTCGTTTTTCATAAACAAATTAATGGAGTTTTCATTTAAAATTGAAATATACGCATTTTAGAGTGGTGATATGGTAGCGACGAGGCGGGTTGTTACATTAGTGGTATTAGAGCAAGTCAAACCTTTGGGCCAGTGAGTTGTGAGTCTGTTATGTTTCTCTGTGCATTCTGTGGTTGCCCTTTTGATTGTCGGATGTTTGAGTATCTGATTGTTTCATAGTTACTTTGGTTGTTTGTGTTTGGAACTTACCTTGTTGTGTTTTCGTGAGTTATAGAGACTTGATGGTCCTAACATGTTTGTATCTCTAATGTCTGCTATACCATAAGTTTCAATGCCTTGTCATGAGTTATTAGACTGGCCATCTGTATAATTCATGAAGTGCAATGGGACACTATGGCAAGTGGCTAGGAATACAAAAGATGAAAAATGAATGTTAATGTCTCAAGAGAGAATTGTTTTAGAGAAGTGATTTCTCGAGGCATCAACTCTCAAGAGTAACTTAAGTAGGGACATGAGATAAGTGTGATATTGTTCTGCTCTTTTTCTTGTGTGTATTCCTTCCATGTTCTCTCTTCCTGGTGTGCATAGGGAGTAATGGTTGGACTGAACGATTGTGTGATAGCTGATGCTCTATAAGCCTTAGCTTAGACTATGGGGAACCAAAATAAGGGAGAAGTTGTTGGAACTGCTGAGTATCAAGGGTTGGATTGCTTCTAATAAAACAATCCACCTGCTTTCAATGCAGGATACAACCCTGATGGTACTCAAAACTAGATAAGGGAGATTGAGAAAATCTTCCGAGTGATGGCATGTTCGGAGGGGCAGAAGGTTGCATTTGGTACATATACTAGAAGAAGCAAAGTATTGGTGGGAGAACACTCACCAATGCTTGGAGGTTAAAGGTCAAGCTGTGACTTGGGAAACCTTCAAGAGGGTATTTCTAGAGAAATACTTTCCTGAAGATGTTAGAAACAAGAAGGAGATGGAGTTCCTAGAGCTCAAGCAAGGGAACATGATTGTGGCTGAATATTCAGCCAAGTTTGAGGAACTGGTGAGGTACTTTCCTCACTACCAAGGAAGAGATGGTGAATGGCTTGCAACCTGAGGTGAAGCAACTTGTGAAGTATCAAGGTGTCTATCAGTTTCCACTTTTGCTGAACATGTGTCAGATTTGGGATGAGGACTCCCAAGACAGGGCTGCCTATTATAGGAGTATGTGCCTAATGAAAGGGAATGGATCTCAAAATTGGGGAAAAAATTGCTCTTGTTTTTCATAAACAAATTAATAGAGTTTTCATTTAAAATTGAAATATACGCGTTTTAGAGTAGTGATATCATAGTGACGAGACAGGTTGTTATACAAATAGTCTTAAAGAGCTTCAAGTTCACTTTACTCACCATTTCTCATTGTTTACAATGTTAAATAGACAAATAGATATACTCAATATCATAGTTCTAGCATGCTCATAACTCTATAAATCAATCAACTTGACTCAAATAAATTCAAAAATTCCAAATAAGTGAGACATGTTAGGTTGTAATGGGGCCATGCATATAATGTAATGTAGGTATTGAAATACATAGTCTAATCAAAGGGATTAAGTCAATTATATGGAAGCACTCAGAAATCAGAGGAACTTTTACCTATCTTGCACCTTTCTATTTAACCTTTGATCCTTTTTCCCTTCTCTTTCTTTATTTGCTTTAGGTTACATTAATTCACACACACACACACACACACACACACACACACACACACACACACACACACACACACACACACACACACACACACACACACACACACACACACACACACACACACACACACACACACACACACATATATTCATTATTTCTTTTGTCATTTTAGTTTTTATTTTTTTATCAACACCTTTTAGTTTTTGATTTCACTTGAGAGAATGATTTATAATTTATTCATTGGTATAACCTGCAATATGTATTAATTCCCCCTTTTTCCTCACATTAATAATATTCATACAATATAGTTCAAGGACCAACAAAGAATAATCATTCAGGATCAAAGTGGTCAACTAAGGGAGAAACTAATCAAAATATTCATAGGTATTAAGAAAGCCTATCAGAGACTCATCTTTTCAGAAAATTTAGAACTCATTCAAGGATAAGTAAGTCAAAATGGAGATTAAAACAATGCTAATGAAAGGATCATTCACCCACACTAAAAGAATCAAAGATCAATACTCACATTTCTGAGGGTAACTCTAAGAATAGTTCACAGTCATGCATGCTAATGTTTCCTCCTAAAGAAAACTCCAATAACCCCAATACACAATAACTGAAAACAAAAAATTCTAAGAGCTCAAAATTTGGAACTCAAATAATGCTAGAGATCATGTATATACTAAGAGCTCAAAATTTGGAAGTAATGATACCCCTCCCCTCACTAACTACATGTAGTGTCCTTAATGCATAAAAATAAGACAAAACAAAGATAGAATGAAAAATTGAAATAAACTAACTGGGCACTGAAAAATACTAAACAAAATTGAAACTAAAATAAAAGAATATACAAGGAAAAAAGTGAAAAATAAAAAGAAAAACCTCCTCAAGATGGAGGTGGAACCTGAAAGAAGCAGTCTCGCAATTGTCTCAGAAGTCCATCTAGGTTGCAAATCTTTCTATCATTATCTGATGGTGTTGCTCGAATTAGGCATCCTGAGTATCCATGTTGCTTAGCACCATTGCCTGATGTGAATTGAGGCACGCTGATCGAGGCCGTACCCGAATCAAATAAACATGAAAATGCAGTAACTAGGAAGTTGGGCTTCGTCCTCAAAAGGAAACAACACCAGAAAATCTAGCCTTCCATGGATTCAAACAGAAAACGCAAATGAAACATGAAACAGAAACGTAAATGAACAGAAACGTAAATGAACAGAAACGTAAATGAAAGTAGAAGAAGAAGCACGAATGAACTCGTAATTAGAAGCAGAAAACAGAAATTTGCATTAAGAACGAAAATTGTAACAAGGGAACAGAAAAATGTGAAAACCTAAAACCAAAGCTCTGAATAATGAAAATAGCATAACAGAATCCCCTCCACGAATCCCAAGGCAGCTATTTAAAAAGAGTCACTCAAAGTCACTGGGCCCTATTACAATACTCTGGCCCAAAGCGAAATAAACACTGAACAACATAAAATAAAATTGCAAAATTTCCTAATTAGAAATTAACTAAGGTAAGCGCTGCTTTATTTGCCCTCTTCAAGTCCACAACCAAAATCCGGATTAAGCCCAATGTTTCATTAATTCCTGAAATTAGATTAAAAACATCAAATTAGCTAAATGAGCCCAAATAATAAAACTGCCTAATTAATTGACAATTAAGACCAATCAATAATTAAAATGGTGCAAAAAGGGTTTAGAAAATAGAAGAAAATGATGGCACATCAAAACCCCCCATACTTAGCCTTTTGCACTCCTGGGCAAAATGAAACAAAGAACAAAATCCAAGGATATCAAAGGGAGACAAACAAAAACATTCACATATTTCTCAATGAACATCAAGGAATGGGTAACATCTAACATAAGGAGATCCAAAAAGTCAAGACATTCATGAAAATCATCCAAGCAACCCAATCATGGCAAAATAGTTAATCAGCTCAAGAATGAAAAGTGATAAAGCCTCACAAGATATACACTATATCTCTCAAGTGTCTAGGCTACTATTTACCCTCAAAGCACCCATGAAAGCAAACACCACATAAACTTGGCAAGATTCTAAAATTGACAATCAACCCATAAACACAAGCACATGAGGATCAAAAGGTCTTTTAAGGTTGTAATGGGGCCAAGGACAAGGTATGGAAAAATATGGAATAAGTGGCTAAATCCCAAAGGGATAGAGGAGCAATGGGGAATAAGTGCATATTAAGAAAAAATAAGAAAATAAAAAAAATAAAGATAAAATTTAAACATGAAGAGTAGAACCAAGAGTTTCATCATTCTTGTGCCATTTAAGATCTTATTCACTCAACTTTATTGCTTTTCTTTTTCTTTTTTTTTCGAATTTTTTTTTTTTACTCTTAGCCTTTGAGAAAACATTTCATTCAGCATGTCCAACATTTAACCAATATACAATGTACATCAAGTATGGCCCAAAATACATCATGAAGCATAGCCAACAAAACAAGTTGTCCAATGAAACAAAAACCCCCCACACTTATTCCCAAAACAATTCCAAAGCTCCAAAATTCCTTAAGGATATGGTAATATCATGGTTTTTCACTTAAGGCTTGTAGTGAGCTTCAAAACAAGGAAAGGGAAACAAGGCTCAAAAGGCTATCAAAGGAATTAATTCAAGGTAAGTCCATTTGGCTAGAAGCTTATAAGAACAAAATTGCCTTAATCATTTCCAAATATGCATGTGAATTAGGACGCATCAACAAGAATCAAGCCAAGGCTATTGTGCAAGCAATCAATGGGGCAAAACACACAAATGATTATAATGATGGATGGCTCAAATTCTCACAAAGGTAAAATCATCACTTTCAAATTGAGCTTTCAAAACTATCATGACATGTAGAGAAGAATCAAGGATTTCAAGTCACAAAATGTCAAGAACTTTTATTTTCAAAACAATTACCCATTTCTTGAACATATCCTATAATTCAAAGAAAAACATGCAAAGTCGTACGTGCACACGAAATTGACCCAAAATATTAAACTGAAAATCCGACGAAACTAACAACATTAACAAATTAACACAACTAACAAATTAACAAAACCAACAAAACTAGCAAAACCAAAGAACACTCCCCCCCCCCCCCCATACTTAAACAACACATTGTCCTCAATGTAGCACAATTAAAAGATTAAAAACAATTAAATCATCAAAGAGAATCGGACAAGTGTAATAAAAGCAAAGAAGGAGATAGGAAAAGAAAAACTCCCTAAGTCATGGTGGAGGAAGAGTAGGGTGGAGTAAGGAAGTCTCTTCCACCACTACGTCCACTAAAGAAGGGTTCGTGAGGAATGGCTTAAGTCGATGTCCGTTGACCTTGAAGCTCTTGTTTGTGGAGTCGCTTTTGATCTCAACTGTACCATAAGGAAAAACATTAGTAACAACAAAAGGACCAATCCACTTAGACCTCAACTTACCACTCATGAGTCCAAGCCTAGAATTATACAATAACACTTTTTGCCCAACCACGAAGTCTTTTAACTATCATGCTATCATGGAACTTCTTGGTCTTTTCTTTGTAGAACTTGGCATTCTCGTAGGCTTCTAGGCGGATTTCATCTAACTCACTCAGTTGCAACTTCTTTCCTCACCAGCTTGATCCATAGAAAAGTTGCAAGTCTTCACTGCCCAGTATGCTTTGTGCTCAATTTCCACTGGAAGATGACATGCCTTTCCAAAGACAACCCGATAAGGAGACATTCCTATGGGTGCTTTGTAGGCAGTCCGATGTGCCCAGAGAGCATCATCAAGCCTGGTACTCTAATCTTTCCTGCTTGGCTGCACAATCTTCTCTAAAATTCTCTTGATCTCCCTGTTAGAAATTTTTGCCTGTCCATTGGTCTGGGGGTGGTATGGTGTGGATACCCTGTGTACCACCCCATACTTTTTAAGCAGGGCATGCATTGTTCTGTTGCAAAAATGAGTTCCTTGATCACTAACAATTGCTTTAGGTACTCCAAACCTGCAAAACAGATTAGACCTGACAAAATCTGCAACAACTTTAGCATCATTAGTTCTAGTGGGCTTGGCTTCCACCCATTTTAAAACATAGTCAACTGCAAGGAGAATGTAAACATAACCAAAAGAGACAGGAAAAGGACCCATGAAATCTATACCCCAGACATCAAACACCTCACAGAATAGCATAGGTTGCTGAGGCATTTGTTGTCGCCATGTAAGTGTATTTCCTGCTCTCTGACACTGCTCACAAGTGCTGCAGATCTTCCACGCATCTTTAAAGATGGTGGGCCAATAAAAACCACAATCAAGCACTTTGCGAGCTGTCCTTTGAACACCCAGATGACCTCCTGGTGCGAAAGAATGACAGAACTGCAGGACTGAGTCAGTCTCATGATCTGGAATGCACCGTCTAATGACCTGATCACTGCACAATTTCCACAAGTAGGGGTCATCCCAAATAAAATGCTTAGCATCACTTTTAATTTTATCTTTTTGGGCCTTAGATGCTAAGGGAGGAAAAACAGAGGCAACTAAATAATTGACAATGTTAGCAAACCAGGGAGTAGAAAGAGAGTCAGAAATACTATACAATATATACAAATGATCATCCGGGAAATCATCCCGAATAGGTGAATCTGCATCAGAGACACATTTGATCCGACTCAAATGATCAGCAACTAGATTTTGTGCTCCGCTCCTATCACGGATCTCCAAGTCAAACTCTTGGAGCCAGAGCATCCATCGGATCAACCTAGGCTTAGAATCAGCCTTCTTCAACAAGTACTTTAGAGCTGCATGGTCAGTATAAACAATAATGCGAGTACCAAGCAAATAAGATCGAAATTTTTCAAGAGCAAAAACTATGGCTAGAAGCTCTTTCTTAGTAGTAGTATAATTTGCTTGGGCAGCATCTAAAGTCCTAGAAGCATAATATATCACCCTGGGCAATTTATCAATTTTCTGAGCAAGGACAGCCCCCAATGCATAATTTGATGCATCACACATAAGCTCAAAAGGGGCTGTCCAATCGGGTGCCTGGATGATGGGGGTGGTAGTCAACGCTCTTTTGAGGCAATCAAAAGCCTCTTTGCATCTGTCATTAAAGTCAAACTCCACCTCCTTTTGCAACAAGTTGGATAGTGGAAGGGCTACTTTGCTAAAATCCCTTATAAAGCGCCTGTAGAATCCTGCATGACCAAGAAAAGATCGCACCTCTCGCACACAAGAGGGGTAAGGCAATTGTGAAATAACAGAAATTTTTGCAGGATCTACTTCAATACCCTTATTGGAAATAATGTGGCCTAAAACTATACCTTGCTCAACCATAAAATGACATTTTTCAAAATTTAGAACAAGGTTAGTTTCAATGCATCTATTCAAAACTTTTTCCAAACTATTCAAACAACCATCAAAAGAGGATCCATATACAGTGAAATCATCCATAAACACCTCTATGCAATTTTCTAAAAAATCACTGAAAATACTAATCATGCACCGCTGGAAGGTACCAGGGGCATTGCACAGGCCGAAAGGCATCCTCCTATAAGCAAAAGTGTCGAAGGGGCAGGTGAATGTGGTCTTTTCCTGATCCTCAGGAGCAATAGTAATTTGCATATAACCAGAAAAACCATCAAGGAAACAGTAGTGGGATTTACCTGCCAGGCGTTCAAGCATCTGGTCAATGAATGGCAGGGGAAAATGGTCCTTTTTGGTAACCTGGTTCAGCCTCCTATAGTCAATGCAGACTCTCCAACTGTTCTGCACCCGAGTAGGAATCAGCTCCTCCTTCTCATTTCTGATCACTGTGAGGCCAGTCTTCTTCGGGACTACCTGGACGGGACTCACCCTTTGGCTATCGGAGATAGGATAAATGATTCCAGCTTGCAAAAGCTTGGTTATCTCCTTCTTCACTACATCAAGAATCACCGGGTTGAGTCTTCTCTGTGGTTGTCTTACTGGTTTAGCTCCATCCTCTAAATTTATTCGATGCATACATGTTGATGGGCTAATACCAGGAATGTCCGCCACGGTCCAGCCTATAGCCTTCTTATGCTTCTTGAGAACTGACAACAACTTCTCCTCTTGCTCATCAGCAAGGGAGGCAGATATAATCACTGGAAAACTCTTGCTATCATCCAAGTAAGCGTATTTTAAATTTGATGGCAGAGGCTTCAATTCTGGTGTGGTCGGCTGGACAGTGGTAGAAGGAGATGGTTTCTCAGCCTTTACCTCATAAAGAAAGTCAGAGGTATGTGTACTTCCTGAAACATGGTCAAGAATTTGATCAAGTACAATTCAGACATATGATCAAGTACAATTTCAGACTCAATGCATGAAGAGTGAGAGGCATGCAGATTAGAATAAAGATCAGTCATGTATTCATCAACAACATGGTCAATTATTTCAGCACGAAATACAGAAAGATCTTCAGATGGGTATTTCATAGCATCCAGAATATTAAAATGAACAGTTATGTCACCAAATTCCATAGACAGTGTGCCTGCATAAACATCTATCTTAGTTCTAGCAGTTTTCATAAAGGGTCTGCCTAGAATGATGGGAACTGATCCTTGAGAAAATCCATCTTCCATATTCAAGATATAAAAATCAACAGGGAAAATCAGTTCACCAACTCTAACTAAGACATCTTCTATGAAACCAACAGGATAGGCAACACTTCAATTAGCTAAATGAATTACCACATCAGTTGACTGCAAGGGACCTAGAGATAGAGAATTAAAAATCGACAGAGGCATAACACTAACAGAGGCTCCTAAATCTAGCATGGCATTGTCAAACTTACTATTCCCTATAATACAAGGTATGTTGAATGTACCTGGATCTTTGCATTTTTCAGGAATTTGAGGAACAGATTTACCAATCAATGCGGAGACATTTCTGCCCATGCTAATTCGTTCACTTCCTTTAAGCTTCCGCTTATTAGTGCACAGCTCCTTCAAGAATTTGGCATATCTTGGAATTTGCTTTATTGCATCCAACAGAGGTATGTTTGCCTCTACTTTTCTAAACGTTTCCAAGATCTCTTTCTCTGCCTCTTCCATTTTTTTGTTGGAAACTGCTCTTGGAGGGAATGGAAGAGGGGGAATGTGCTGCTTCTGCAAATCAGAATTACCTGTGGAAGAAGATTCACCTGCACAAAAATTGTTAGGTAAATTTTTGTCATCACCTTTTTTCTGGAGTAGAGTGAAGTTTGGCAGGTTCATTTGCAGATGAGGAAGGTGCTACGGGTTGAGGTCCTTGACACTGCTTTCCCGACCTCAATGAAATGGCACTGACATTTTTGGGATTTTGGACAGCTTGAGAAGGCAGCTTGTCAGAATTCTGGGACTGTTGTTGATTCAATTGGGTAGCCAATTGTCTCATCTGATTGGTTAAGCTCTGAATGGAGGCTCTGGTCTCTTGCTGAAACTGCATGTTCTGCATAGTCATTTGCCTCACAAGTTCTTCGAGGGAAGGTTGTGGAGGGGCCTCAACTGTTGGCTGTTTCTGGGGTTGTTGCTGTTGTTGGATTGGTGGAGGAATGTATGGTCTGCTTGGGCCAGCAGCATTTTGGAAGGAAGAAGCAGGCTGCTGTTGTTGTTGCTGAGGGCTGGACCATCTGAGGTTAGGGTGATTCCTCCATCCAGGGTTGTATCTGTTGCTGGAGAGGTCATAATTGCTCTGCTGTGGTTGATTTTGCTGCTGAGGTTGAGGAGGTCTATTGTAAATATTTGCAGCATAAGCTTCAGGCTGCTCAATTGCTCCAGGTTGCTGCATGGAAGGGCAAAGGTCTGTATGGTGGTCAGCAGAGGAGCACAAACCACAAACCCTTGCGACAGGTACAGATTTCTGATTCAAGGCCAGCTGGGTTACCAAGTTAACCAATGCATCCAGTTTGCCTTCAAGCTTCTTAGTTTCAGATGATGCAGATGGGTTTGTAGCTACCTCATGCACTCCTCTAATGACTATGGCATCATTTCTGGCGCTAAATTGCTGGGAGTTGGAGACCATCTTCTCAATTAAATTTCTGGCTTCAGCAGGAGTCATGTCTCCAAGGGCTCCACCACTGACAGCATCTATCATACTTCTCTCCATATTACTGAGTCCTTCATAAAAATATTGGAGAAGAAGCTGTTCTGAAATCTGATGGTGGGGGCAATTGGCACATAGTTTCTTAAATCTCTCCCAGTACTCATACAGGCTCTCTCCACTGAGTTGTCTAATACCTGAGATATCCTTCCTGATGGTTGTGGTCCTGGAAGCAGGGAAATTTTTTTCTAAGAATACTCTCTTAAGGTCATCCCAGCTCGTGATGGACCTTGGAGCAAGGTAATACAGCCAGTCCTTTGCCACTCCCTCTAATGAATGAGGAAAAGCCTTCAGAAATATGTGATCCTCTTGGACATCTGGGGGTTTCATGGTGGAGCAGACAATGTGAAATTCTTTCAAATGTTTGTGCGGGTCTTCACCTGCAAGGCCATGAAACTTTGGAAGCAAATGAATCAGTCCAGTTTTAAGAACATATGGGACATCCTCATTAGGGTATTGGATGCACAAGCTTTCGTAGGTGAAATCAGGTGCAGCCATTTCCCTTAGAGTCCTCTCACGAGGTGGAGGTTGTGCCATGTTCTCAGAATGTGAAAAATCAGAATGCTCAGAATCAGAATGCTCAAAATTATAATGCTCAAGATCAGGATGTTCAAAATCACCAATAACAGAATGCACAGATTCACCAGTTATGGAATGCTCAGAATGATCAAAAGGTATAAAATGATGCCTAACTAATCTATGAAATGTCCTATCTATCTCAGGATCAAAGGGTTGTAAGTCAGATGGATTGCCTCTAGTCATACACTACATTCAGCATGCACACAACTAGTTGCCTTGTCATGTAAATAAAGGTGTAGGTTTGAACTACAGCTACCCTCAAATGATATGCAAATGACTTGAAATTTTGTGAGCAACCCTATAAAATGATGAGAAGATAGTACAAAAAATTTCAGACAAAAATTCAAAGTCTAACTATGAAAGCTAAAAATGGTAGGTTAAGAAAAATAAGTGAATAAAACTTGAAAAATAAAAAACTTTTGACAGAATCGCTTTTTTTGGACGATGGAGACCTCAGCCGGCATATGGCACGCTGCCATGGCGTAGGAAATTTTTTTCTACCCCAAATGCATATATAATAATTGCGATTCTGATAACCGGAGCAAAAGTTATGGCCGTTTGAAGTTTTGACAAACACAAAATTTGCTACTTTTTTGGAACTTTCAAATCTGACCAAACTAAAGGCTCTAGCTATTTTTCCCACACAATATGGATTAAAAGAAGTTACCACAAAAAAATTCAGCCAAAAATAACAACCCTAGCTACCAAAACAAAAAAATCTCAAATAATTCAGCATGGGTGGTCGCTAAAATCCGTCTCTAATTGATTTCTACTACTACTCTGTTTTTGCCGCAAGCACAATCTTCACAGCGAAACACCCAAGACTGAAACAGGGGAAACGCTTAATGGAAAAACTGAAACAGAACACACATTAAACAAAATACCAGGACACTAAACAACACTAACACACATACTAACACAATACTAACAATTTAAACACGAAAGGATTAAACACACAACACTAGCTAGCTATTATGAACCTTTGGACACTGCTCCCCGGCAACGGCGCCAAATTTGATCGAGGCCGTACCCGAATCAAATAAACATGAAAATGCAGTAACTAGGAAGTGATCCTAGGTCGTTTCCCAACGAGCAGTGACAAACCAAATGTTCATAATATACTTGCAGTGACAGTAACGATGGGGGGGGGGTTTGGTTGTTTGGTAATTAAAGAGCAGAACAAGTAAACTGGAATACGAAACTACTAATATTAAAAACGGGTTGTTTCCTCTGATTCAGAAGCCATTCTCTTATCCTGGGTTATGGAGAATTCGTCCTCAACAGTCAACCACTTAATCCAACCCTATTTCAATTTACTAAGCGAAAATCAACTTAGGGTTTTCAATACGTGATTAGGCACCACATACACCAGTTAGCCCTTCGTCCATTAAGCATGAACACAAGTTAGGCTCAGAGGCAATTAATCGAACACGAAGCGTGCACTGATTAATATTCACGAAATTGGGATAACTGGTGAAGGGAAAACTGCCAGGAAACCACATTACAAGCGAAACCTCAAAGAGAGTTGGGCTTCGTCCTCAAAAGGAAACAACACCAGAAAATCTAGCCTGGATTCAAACAGAAAACGCAAATGAAACATGAAACAGAAACGTAAATGAACAGAAACGTAAATGAAAGTAGAAGAAGAAGCACGAATGAACTCGTAATTAGAAGCAGAAAACAGAAATTTGCATTAAGAACGAAAATTGTAACAAGGGAACAGAAAAACATGAAAACCTAAAACCAAAGCTCTGAATAATGAAAATAGCATAACAGAATCCCCTCCACGAATCCCAAGGCAGCTATTTAAAAAGAGTCACTCAAAGTCATTGGACCCTATTACAATACTCTGGCCCAAAACGAAATAAACACTGAACAACATAAAATAAAATTGCGAAATTTCCTAATTAGAAATTAACTAAGGTAAGCGCTGCTTTATTTGCCCTCTTCAAGTCCACAACCAAAATCCGGATTAAGCCCAATGTTTCATTAATTCCTGAAATTAGATTAAAAACATCAAATTAGCTAAATGAGCCCAAATAATAAAACTGCCTAATTAATTGACAATTAAGACCAATCAATAATTAAAATGGTGCAAAAAGGGTTTAGAAAATAGATGAAAATGATGGCACATCACACGCCTCCAACTGATCAACGTGATGTACCAAAGAGTGCATATCAAATGCCTGAGTAACTGCTTCTGATGCTGGGGCTACTCCTCATAATGATGTATTGGGGGAGTGATGCTCTTTGTCTCTTTGAGGTGGTGCCTATTGTTGTAGCTGAGGTTTCTGCTCCTGGCCAAGTGGTGGAAGAGGTCAGACCAAAGCATACCCGCCTCCTTCTTCTTAATAATCTTCATCTGTAGCAGGGTGTAGTTGTTGATAGGCTTAGCTGGAGCACCACTGTTAGCTGATATCATATCAAATCCATCGTGAATGACGATCTGTGCGACAAAGGAGCCTGCACACAAATGCCCAACATGGTCGAGTGAAATGTAGAATCCTATGCTCTGATAGTGCCAAATGAACTAGATTCTTGGATTGCACCATAGCTCGTAGGTGATTCACCTTAGAGGGAAGAGGTCATTGGATGTGATCAATCATGTGCTCTCCTTCTTCCTATGCAAACTCCCTGTGAGCCACCGATTACAGATGCATAAAGCTGGGTCATGAAGGATGCTGGTCGTAGAGACGCTAGGATGAAAGAAGGAAGGCCCAGTGATCTCCTATAAGAAGGCTGCCTCCTTGTACCAACGCTTGGGCTTCTTGATGAAAGCCATATGGTATTCCTTTTTTTGTATGGACTTAGGTGTCTCGAACTTGAGGATGGTGTTCAACTGAGAGAGAGTCATACGTCGAGTTTGGATGAGGAGAGAAAATTCTACCATGTGCTTAATGGGAGGCACTAGCTAGTATTCGACATCATCATTGACTTCTGAATCAGTATTTTCGCTAGAGGAGTTCCACACTTGGCACAAGGAGACATACTCCATCGTGATGTCTTAGAAGGCATGGTAGGAGATGATGCACCATGGTTTGCACCTGTTGAAATCCTTCATGATATGCCTTAACTCTATGCGTATTCGTCTTGAAAATGCCCATATCTTGTTTTTTTTGTTCTAGTACTTCATACGGGAATACATTACTTATTTCAAAGGGGCCGCTCCATCTAGACTTCAGCTTCCCATGAAACAAATGTAGGCGAGAGTTGTACACCAACACCTTCTAGCCCACTTGAAATGTTCTCTATCTTATCCTAGCATCATGCCATCTCTTTGTTTTCTCCTTGTAGATCTTGGCATTCTCATATGCTATAAATCTGAATTCCTCTAGTTCATTTAGCTATAACAACCTGTTCTTACCTTCAAGCTTAGGATTAAAGTTAAGAAACTTAAGAGCCCAACAAGCTTTATGCTCTAGCTCTATGGGTAGGTGACAATTTTATCAAACACAAGTCTATAAGGAGACATACCAATGAGAGTTTTAAATGTTGTCCTATAAGCCCAAAGTGCATCATCTAGTTTAATTGCCCAATCTTTCCTAGATGCACTAACTGTTTTTTCAAGAATTATTTTTAACTCGCTATTGGACAATTCTACTTGGCCACTAGTTTGTGGGTGATATGGGGTTGCAAGCTTTTGAGTCACCTAAATTTAGCCAAGAGGCCATCAAACAACTTATTACAGAAGTCAGTGCCTTTGTCACTAATGATTGCTCGAGGTGTGCTAAATCTGGTGAAAATATTTTTCTTTGAAATTTTTTTACCACCAGAGAATCATTAATGGGGAGTGCTACTGCTTTTTCCCTCTTAGACATGTAATCCACCACAACAAGTATATATTCATTACCAAAAGATTTGAGGAATGGACCCATGAAGTCTATCCCCCACATATCAAACATCTCAACCACAAGCATGTTATTTTGGGGCATTTCCATCTTTCTAGATAATGCCATGATGTGTTGACATTTGTCACAAGCTGCTACAAATGCATGAGCATTTGCATGAATGGTAGGCCAAAAGAACCCACACTAGAGTACTTTATGAGCAGTCCTAGAAGGACATAAATTACCTCCAGCCTCTAAAGAATAACAATGGTTAAGGATAGAAGGTACTGATGTAGCTCCATGTGGAGCTTGTAGGCCTTGGATCTTCTTCATCAATAGAGTCCTTTGCTTCTTGAAGATCAATTGTAGCGGAATGGAGAAGGAGGAAAGGTGATTGGAGATGCCACTTCAAGGAGAAGATGAGTCAAGAACAAGCTCACCACCATAGGAAGCCATGGATAAGAGTTTGAAGGTAGGAGAATATGAGTGGAGGGAGAGGGAGAGAAAAGGCACGAAATTTATGCCTCAAATGAGGTCTGAACTTTGAAGTGTAATTTCTCAAATGATCAAAGTTGAAAAAATGCACACACAAGGCATCTCTTTATAGCGTAAGTGTCACACAAAATTAGAGGAAAATTTGAATTTCTATTCAAATTTCACTTGAATTTGAATTTGAATTTGTGGTGCCAAATTTGTAGCCAAAATTTCACTAATTATGATTAGTGAATTTTAGCTATGGTTCAGCCCACTAATCCAAGATCAAGTCAAGGATTCTCCACTAAGTGTTCTTAGGTGTCATGAGGCATGTAAAGCATGAAGGACATGCATAAAGAGGGACTATATGATGTGACAATAAGGTGTAGCAAGCAAATGCTCACCTTCTCCTTAGGAAGGTCCAAAATTTAATTGGATCGGGCTTCTCCCAATTCAATTAAATTTCTCTCCCAACACACACACATCAAATAGTGCACTTAATGTATGTGAAATTACAAAACTACCCCTAATACAAAAACTAGTCTAGGTGCCCTAAAATATAAGGCTGAAAATTTCTACATTACTATGGTATCCTCCTGTTAGTCGTCTTATACTACTAACTTTTGTATAGAAAACATTTTCCAAAACTTGTATAGTTTCCCCAATTTATAGTTATTTTGTAGGGATTTGTAAATAAATCTTGTTTTATTGTTATAACTGTCTCTAGAATATTTTCCATTTGATTTAATGATGAAATTTGTTCAATTTCAGATTAAAAGAGGCTAAGTCTTGAAGTGCTAGTTGCGCTCAGCTCACCATTTGGGCTCAGTGTGCATCCAACACTAAGCGCAGCTTCAACATGCTTAACGCGACTGAAGAATCTAACAAAGCATAAATATCAAGGCCGCGCGCTAAGCGCGAGATCCCCTTGCTAAGCGCGATGTTTGTCTCTTGCCAGGCTCAGCACACGACTAGCGCCAAGCCCAAATCCACTTACTCGCGCTAAGCGCGACGTCGCGATTTCAGAGCCTATTTAAGCCTGAATTGTCAGAATTAGGGTGACAAATTTTGGAGATCAGAGCTTCATACTTTTGCACAAAATTTGAGATAGTGCTCTGGAGGTAGCATTGGGAAATGTATTGTTGCCATAGAACTTGATAGAAGCAGGACTAAATAACTACATTACTTGGGATGGATTATGGGGTTTTGGTTTTCTAAATATGCTGTGATGATAATGCTATTTAAGTTAAGCCTAGTCTTACAAGAGGGATCTGCGGATGAAGCTTAGGTTAAATTAGTCTAAACTTACGATGGATCGAGGTTTAGTACTTTAGGCTACAGCATAGAACACAACAACATGATTAATTAGAGAAATATCCTTATGTGCATCAACTTGTTTGTTAGAAAGACCCAACTCCTTTTACCTATTGTTGTCAACTTTTACTTACTTGCATTTACAGTTTTTACCATAAAAGTAGTTTATTTCTGTTTTTAACCATCGATTGTCAATGTTGTTCCAACAATGCCTTACTTCTAAATAAAACTCTATCTAATAAGCAAGTTCCCTGAGTTCGATACTCGGATCACTCCGTTTTAATTTTAAATACTTGACGACCCGATGCGCTTTCCGGTGTTTCATTTCCCTTGAATATATTTGTTGAAAATTGGAGAAAAAGGAACCATTTGGGAAAATGAACAAAGTATTTATGGCGCCGTTGCTGGGGAGCTTAATTCATTAGAAGAGTTCAGTTCAGTGTGGTGGCGCGAAGGTGGGCCGAGGCTGTGCCGCTGTGGTGTGTCGTGTGACTGCATGAGTGTGAGTCATGTTTTGTTTTCCTTGTAAGGGAAAAATTTGTATGACTTGCGTAGGTGCGTGACTGCGTGGTGGAGAAAAACCGTGAGGAGAAAAAGTGTTCTTAGCCTGCTATAATGATAACTGCTAAATATGATGTGAGCTATTTTTTATAATAAAAATATATTAAAATATCTTTAAAAATATTTATTTAACAATTATTTTTAGCTTAAATTATAAGAATTGATATTTTTATTATTTATGGGTTACAGATATGAAAAGGATAGATTATAAGAAAAAAAGATCGAGAAAATATCAAAAAGAAAGATTTTTAGCATGTTATCACTTATCTTTTCTTTACTCAATCTTTTATTTCTGTTATCTGTTATTTTTCTTATCTTGTCTTTTTTTATCTTTATCATCTTTTAATTTAAATCTTTTATTTTTATCTATAAATCTTTATCTTATCTAATATATTTCTTTATCTGTTATTTTAAAAGAAAAGTTTAAAGTGAAAAAGAGAAAATCAAACCTAATATAATTTGGTCAGGGTCACACAAATCAAACCTAATGCGGGTTGCGGGCAACCCGCGGACCCCATGGGCCAAACCTGCATTGTCCGCGGGTTAAGCGGGGCGGGCCCAAAAATATGACATAACCATGGACCGTTTAAAAAAATTGGTCCGTAACCTGCACGGTTGATTGAAACACATGTGATTGATTGAAACAGTGGCTGTGAGACTTTGGTTAAGCATCGTTCCATGAAATCTGTCTCCTGCCTAGCTTCATTTAGTTGTGTTACTAACATGTTCTCTTCTCTCAAAAACTGCATGCCTTGTGAAAATCAATTGATAAAGACATTATGTTTCATTTGTTATCATGTGATTAATATTTTGTGAACCACACACCTTTGTACATAGTCACTGTATGTTTTGATCACTTGGGGACCAGTGAGTTGTTCTTTATTAGCTTGAGGACAAGCAAAATTGTAAATTTGGGGGAGTTTGTTAGTCGGTTAATACGACTAACTTTTGTGTAAGAAATTGTTGTAAATTGTATACAACTCCTCTCATTTATGGTTCTTTATGTAATATTGTAATTACTTCTTGTTAATACAAGTAATCAGTACTCAGTATCCCAATTTTGTGCATTTAATGATCCTTCCATCTCAATTTCAGGTGAAATAGGCAAGATTGGTGAAGTGTAGAAATTGTCAACTCGCTAAGCCAATTCCTCCGCTGAGCGAGCAATCTGCTGAGCGCGACCACTGTTGGCTGAGCGCAGAGAAGAATCTGGAAGAAGGATGAGCTGTACAGATGCGCTGAGCGAGTGGTAATTTGCTAAGCACACCACCTGCTATCCTTCGTGCTGAGCGAGAAGACTGGCGCTAAGCCAAAAGCCACTTATGCGTGCTAAGCGAGCCATCTTGTGCTAAACGCGTGACCACCAGCAATGGAGAGTCCTATCCCATGTGGACTAGGTTCTCTAAACATTTCAAATTTTAATCATGGACCATTGCATCTCTTCATCCCTATCCCATACATATAAACATCATGCATCACATGTCACTCTCATTTGAATACATATAATCATGTCCATATTCAAAAGGAACAACATTCCTAAACATAATTCAATCATAACAATCCTTAAGCATACTTGACTAAGTAGTACACAATTCAATTCATCCAAATTTTATATCATTTTCATATTATAGCAACTATCTATTAACACCTATAATTCATATATCATTTCTTAAGTTATTGGGGTACTACCTCCTTTATTTCCTTTTACGCTCCTATGACATCTATAAAGTGTAGATGCTATATTTGGAGTTATATTAACTCAATCAAGTTTATTCTTATCTTGTTTAAATGATAAGGCAATTATTTATAATTTTTATTCCTATCTCAAAAGCTAGTTCAATCGTATACCATGCATAAAATTAGGAAGAATACAAACTGAATTACACAATCCTGACAGCTTGATCTTCGCTCACTAATTGTTCTATATATAGAGTTCCAAAAGTTGAAATTAGGTGAAACCAACGCCATTTATTAGTGAACATATAAGGATACATTTCTTATGAAAACACCTATGCCTAGTTTGGGTATCTTGAGGAAGCAATGCTTTCCAAGTTTGTTTTGATGATGCCAAAGACTCAAGTCAAGAACCAAGAGTCAAGCAAGTATCAAGAATCAAAGAGTCGTTCAATCAAGATTCAAGATTAAAGAGAAGATTCAAGAGAATACTCAAGATATACAAGAACTTGAAGAAAAACATCAAGATAAGTATAAAAAGATTTTTTCAAAAGAAAAGATTGAATAACACAATTTGTCCAAAAGAATTTTTCAAAGAAAAATCTTTTACCAAGAGTTTTACTCTCTGGTAATCGATTACCTGAAGGCAGTAATCCATTACTAGTAGCCAACATTCTTTTCAAACTAATTTACAAAGCCGTAATCAATTACCATGAGCATGTAATCGATTACCAATGTTTTTGAATGTTGAGATTTCAAATTTCAAGAGTCACAACTTGTGATAAAACATTTTCAAACTTGTGTAATCAGTTACACAATATATGTAATCGATTACCAGTGTTTCTAAACGTTTTGATTTTTAAATTTAAACATGAAGAGTCACATCTGTTGATGTGTAATCGATTGCCAATGACTTATTTTGAAAATTAAATTACCAAAAATCATAATTCTTAAAGTGACTAGTTTCTGAAGAATTTTTAAAGAGTCACAACTTTTAAAGTGACTAGTTTTCAAAAAGAGTCACAACTTTTAAAGTGACTAGTTTTCAAAAGAGTCACAACTTTTAAAGTGACTAGTTTTAAAGAAATTGCCAAGAGTCACAAACTTTAACTTGAGTCATCAAATGACTATAAATATGTGACCATGGCACGAATTTCAAAAAGAGATTCCTTTCATTCAAAAACTGATTTTCATTCAATTATTCTCAACATCTTTCTAAGAGTTTTTGTTCAATACTTTCTTTGTCAAGAAAAGTTCATTGGTCAAAAACTTGTGTTATTCTTCTTCTTTATTCCTTCTCCCTTTTGCCAAAAGAATTCAAAGAACTAACTGTCTAAGAATTCTTTTGATTCATTCCTTCTCCCTTTTGCCTAAAGAATTCAAAGAACTAACCTTCTGAGAATTCTTTTGATTCTTTCCTTCTCCCTCTTGCCAAAAGAATTCAAAGAACTAACCGTCTGAGAATTCTTTTGATTCCCCAAACAAAGAATTCAAAGAACTAACCGTCTGAGAATTCCTTGTAAGAAGTGGGTAGCTTCTTGATTGTAATAGTGAACACAAGGGAGGGTACATCCTTTGTGGTTCACTTCAAGTAGAGGGTACATCTACCTGGTTGTTCAAAGAGAACAAGGGAGGGTACATCCCTTGTGGATCTTTGCTTGTAAAGGATTTTACAAGGTTATTAGAAATCTCAAGAACCGTGGGTTGCTTGGGAACTGGACGTAGGCACGGGTTGTGGCCGAACCAGTATAAATCTTGTGTTTGCTTTCTTCTTCCCTACACTCTTTACTTTTCCGCTGTGCACTTTTTATTTCCGCCTTACTTTTGTCTAAGTTGTTGTTTCTGTTCTTTACTTTCTCATAACTTAGTAGTAAAGCCTAATTGAATCTAGTAACATTAAGAAGGATAAATTTTTAATTAGTCAAGACACGTTCATAATTAATTCAACCCCCCTTCTTAATTATTCCGAGGCCACTCGTTCCAACAAGTGGTATCAGAGCAGGTTTCTTGAGAAGAGTTTCACAACTTCAAGATAAATGGCCTCTTTAAATTCTCTGTTTTTCGAAAGTAATTTCAAGTATCAGTCAAATCTGAAATCATTTCAAGATCATGATAAAGACCAAGCCAACTTATGTCTCATGACAAAATCTCATCAGAACAACGAGGAAGAATCTGTAAGGAAGAAGTGGTACATCGACAGTGGATGTTCCAAGCATATGACGGGAGATGTATCCAAGTTTACAACCATTTCCCCCAAGAAAAGTGGGCATGTTACATACGGCGACAGCAACAAAGGCAAAATCATTGGAGTCGGCAAAATAGGTACGAGTTCCTCTACTCCTATTGAAAATGTGTTACTTGTAGAAGGTTTAAAGCATAGCCTATTAAGTGTTAGTCAATTATGTGATAGAGGATATAAAGTATCTTTTGATTATGAAAAAATGTGTTATCAAGCATGAGCATGACAAAGATATTCAGCATATAGGTTTCAGAGAAAATAATGTTTACACGATTGATTTGAAACAAAAATATGAAAATGATAAATGATTTCTAAGTAAAGATAGTGATCCTTGGTTATGGCATAAGAGAATTGCTCACATTAACATGGATCATCTAAATTGATTAATCTCAAAAGACCTAGTTGTTGGTTTACCAAAATTAAAGTTTGAAAAAGATGAATTATGTGATGCATGCTAAAAAGGTAAACAAACAAGAGCATCTTTTAAATCTAAAAATATTGTCTCTACCACTCAACCATTATAATTACTGCACATGGATTTGTTTGGACCCTCTAGGGTCATAAGTTTTGGTGGTAGTTACTATGCATTAGTAATTGTTGATGATTATTCTAGGTATACTTGGACTTTATTTCTTACTCACAAAAATGATGCATTTCATGCATTTATGAGACTTGCCAAAGTCATCCAAAACAAGAAAAGTCTCAAAATCATCTCCATTAGAAGTGATCATGGAGGTGAATTTGAAAACAAGGATTTTGAAATGTTTTGTGATGAATATGGCATAGAACACAATTTTTCTGCACCTAGGACACCCCAACAAAATGGTGTAGTAGAAAGGAAAATAGATCTCTAGAAGAAATAGCTAGAACTCTCTTAAACGACACTCCACTCCCAACATATTTTTGGGTTGAAGCTGTCAACACCGCATGTTATATTATGAATAGAGCCTTAATAAGACCCATTCTTAAGAAAACCCCATATGAACTGTTTAACAATAGAAAACCAAACATTTCTCATTTACATGTTTTTGGATGTAAATGTTCTGTCCTAAACAATGGTAAAGAAAACCTAGGTAAATTTGATGCTAAGACGGATGAGGGCATCTTTCTTGGTTATTCCCTACATAGCAAAGCCTTTAGGATATACAACAAAAGAACCAGGACAATTGAGGAATCAATACATGTTTCTTTTGATGAAACTAATATTATCTCTCTGAGAAGGGAGTTTCTTGATGATATTGCAGATTCTTTGGAAGATATGCACAATCAAGAAATGAATCTAAAAAGGAAGAGAAATGAAGAACACAAGGATGTTCAAGATGACATAGCCCAAGAAAATGATGATCTTCCCAAAGAATGAAAAACCTCAAGAAATCATCCTCTGGACAATATCATCGGAGATATCTCAAAAGAGGTAACAACTAGACACTCTCTCAAAGATTTATGCAATAACATGGCATTTGTTTCTATGATAGAACCTAAAAACTTTAAAGAAGCCATAATAGATGATCAATGGATAGTTGCTATGCAAGAAGAGTTAAATCAATTTGAGATAAATAATGTTTAGGAACTAGTTGTGAAACCACATAACTACCGTATTATAGGAACAAAATGGGTATTTAGAAATAAACTAGATGAAAATGGTATGGTAATTAGAAATAAAGCTAGAGTAGTTGCAAAAGGATACAACTAAGAAGAAGGGATAGACTATGAAGAAACCTTTGCACCCGTAGCTAGATTAGAAGCCATTAGGATGCTTTTAGCTTATGCATCTATTATGAACTTTAAACTATATCAAATGGATGTCAAGAGTGCCTTCTTAAATGGTCTAATCCAAGAGGAGGTATATGTAGAACAACCTCCCGGGTTTGAAGACTCACAAAAATTAGACCATGTCTATAGATTAAAGAAAACACTTTATGGGTTAAAACAAGCACCTAAGGCTTGGTATGAAAGATTAAGTAAATTCCTATTAGTAAAAAATTTCACTCGAGGGAAGGTAGATACCATCTTATTCATAAAGAAGAAGGATAATGATATCTTATTGGTACAAATTTATGTTGATGATATAATCTTTGGATCTACTAATGAATCTATGTGCAAGGAGTTTTCTATTGACATGCAAAGTGAGTTTGAGATGTCCATGATGGGTGAGTTAAATTAATTTCTTGGACTATAAATCAAACAAACAAATGATGGGATCTTTGTCAACCAAGCAAAATATTGCAAGGAACTCATCAAGAGATTCGGAATGGAAAACTCAAAACACATTGCTACTCCTATGAGCACTAGTTGCTACCTTGATAAAGATGAGTCCGGTCAACTCGTTGATGAAAAGTAATATAGAGGTATGATTGGATCTCTACATTACTTATCTGCAAGTAGGCCAAATATTATATTTAGTGTGTGCATGTGTGCAAGATTCCAATCAAATCCAAAGTTTTCACATCTAATTGCAGTAAAAAGAATCATAAGATATCTCTTAGGAACAATTAACTTAGGATTATGGTACCCTAAAAATTCTTTATGCAATTTAATAGGATACTCAGATTCAGATTTTGCCGGATCTAAAATAGATAGGAAGAGCACTAGTGGCACATGTCAATTCATAGGGTTTGCTCTTGTCTCTTGGCACAGTAAGAAGCAAAATAATGTAGCATTATCCATGGTCGAAGCAGAGTACATCTCTGCTGGTAGTTGTTGTGCACAGATCTTGTGGATGAAACAACAACTATCTGATTATGGGATTGTATTAGACCATATTCCCATAAAATGTGACAACACAAGCACCATAAATCTATCTAAGAATCCAATCCTCCACTCTAGAACCAAGCACATAGAAATTAGGCATCATTTTCTTAGAGATCATGTCCTAAAAGGTGACTGTGTTCTAGAATTTGTAGATACAAAAAACCAACTCGCAGAGCACGGAATTTTGTTGGAGGAAGAACGAGATGAATGAAGGGAGAGGAAGAGAAGAGCACGAAATTTTGTGCTCTAAAAGAGCTCTGAAATCTGAAGTTTAATTTTCAAATGATCAAAGTTGAAAAAATGCACACACATGACCTCTATTTATAGCCTAAGTGTCACACAAAATTGGAGGGAAATTTGAATTTCAATTCAAATTTCACTTGAATTTGAAATTGAATTTGTGGAGCCAAACTTTGGAGCCCACATTTCAATAATTATGATTAGTGAATTTTAGTTATGGTTCATCCCACTAATCGAAGATCAATTCCAAGATTCTCCACTAAGTGTGCTTAGGTGTCATGAGGCATGTAAAGCATGAAGGACATGCACAAAGTGTGACTATATGATGTGACAATGAGGTGTGGTAAGCAAATGCTCACCTCCCCCTCTAAAATTTAATTGGATTGGGCTTCTACCAATTCAATTAAATTTATTTCCAACCACACACATCAAATATTCACTTAGTGCATGTGAAATTACAAAACTACCCCTAATACAAAAACTAGTCTAGGTGCCCTAAAAGACAAGGGCTGAAAAATCCTATATTTCTAGTGTACCTTACCTACATTATAGAGCCCTAAATACAAGGACCAAAATTAATGAAACCTTAGGCCCGAAATCTACCCTAAGGCGCATGAGAACCCTAGGGCCTTCTCTTGCATCTTTGGCCCAATCTTCTTGGAGTCTTCTATCCAATGCCCTTGGGGGTAGGATTGCATCATTCCCTCCCCCTTGAAAAGGATTTGACCTCAAATCCAGAGGTTCTTGAAACTCATGGATTCTTTCCTCAACACCTGTAAAAAGAATAAAAACATATGTATTAGTGGTGTTGGGTATGTTAGAGTACGGTAAGGACGGAAAACCCCTTTCTTGGCCATCTTCCCATGAGAGAATATAGTTCCTCACCAACTCAATGAGTGGTGCTACAAGTATAGAAAAATATGGGACAAACCTTTTGTAAAAGTTTTTTAAGATATTGAAGCCCCAAATTTCCCTTATACTTGGTGGAGTAGGCCACTCAGGAATGACCTTTATTCTCTTAGGGTCCATGGGAAGCCCTTGATCACTATTTAAAAAGTTAGGGAAAGTAATGGAATAAAACAAACCTTTTTCTTTATTTTCATGTTGATTATTCCTACAAAAAATTACAACAAACCTAAGGTGTCCCACATGATCACCTAGGTTTGCATTGAAACAAAAAATAAGAACAAACCTACCTAATGAGTCCCTATGTACACAAATCATGAAGATGTTGGGTGCATGAGTGATTTTACAAAAGAGTGTTGCACCATTCAACACATTCATCAAACCACCTATCATAGGGATTTGGAACCTAATAATACCTATTTTAGGCACCAACAAAGCACAAGGATTTAAGCTCTTGCGAACCAAACCCTCATCCAACAACTCCTTTACTTGAGGAACAACCTCAAGCTCAAGAGGTATGGCGGTGCTAAGGGATGTTTCCCTTGATAGGAGAAGGTAGAAAGAGTGTTTAAGAAAGAGTGTTATTTTAATATCACCTTTTGTTGCAAAATGATTTTCCTTGTTAACAATCTTCTTGGAGGAATCCTTTTCCTCCTTTTCCTTCCCCTTGGCCTTTGAAGACAAGGCCTTACTATCCTTCTTTTATTTTTTGTTTTTCTAGTTTTTCTTCCTCATCCCTCTTATCTTTCATAGTTAGTTGATATTTGGCCACTTGTGAAGGTGTTTAAGGATGCAACATAAATTTAGTGCCAAGATGGGTGAGGGTAATTTCATTAGTTAGGCCATTGTAAATGATATTCCTATCAAATTGTCATGGCCTTCCTAAAATAATATGTCCTGCCTCCATGGGAACTATATCACAACTAACTTCATCCTTATATGTCCCAATGGTGAAAGGTACCTTCACTTGTTGGTTAACTATCATTTCCCCTTTCTCATTGAGCCATTGAAGTTTATAAGGTTTTGGGTGGGGAATGATAGTGAGGTTCAACTTGGAAACTAATCTTGTGCTACAACAATTACAACAAGATCCACTATCCACAATGAGAGAACAAGTTTTATCTAAAATTTTGCATCTTGTATGAAAGATGTTCTCTCTTTGGGATTGAGATAGATCACAAGACTGATCTCCAAGGAGCCTTCTAACCATTAAGAGGTCACCTTCTTCATGGGGGTAGACTTCCTCACTAGACTCTTCACTTCCACTAGAGGAAAGGCAAGAAGTAGTCTCCTCTTGACTACTATAAATGTCTTGACCCCTCATGATCATGGTTTTCTTTGTAGGGCATTGAGAGGCAATGTGACCTCTCCCAAGACATTTGAAGCATTTAATGTTGCTAGTCCTTTCTTGGGAACTAGTCTTAGGGGTGTATTTCTCTATGGTCTTACCTTTTTCTTCCTTGGGTTTTGAAGGTGCAGCCCCCAAAATTCCATGGGCTTGGTCCTTCCTTGGATAAGAGTGAAAGCCATAAGATTTTGAAGAAGGCTTTCTTTTAAGTTGTTGCTCCACTCTTATACAAAGTTGGACTAGCTCATCTAGGTCCCTATATGGAAGGAGTTCAACCTTGTCCCTCACTTCCATATTAAGCCCACTAAGGAACCTAGCTATGCTTGTTCTTTCCTCCTCCCTAAGTACATCTCTTAAAGGGAGTAGTTCCATTTGTTGTCTATATTCTTCAACACTCATACTCCCTTGTCTAAGCCTTTGGAGCTTGTCCATAAGCTCCCTTTCATAGTAGGAGGGAATGTGCCTCTTCCTAAGGGCACTCTTAAGATCATTCCAATACTTTACTGGAGGATCCCCTTGAATCCTTCGTTCCCTAACAAGGGAAGTCCACCCATAGAGGGCATACCCTTAAAAGCTAAGGGTAGCCAATGGAACTTTTCTCTCTTCGCTAATATGATGGCAAGCAAAGAGTTGTTCAACCTTCATTTCCCAATCTAAGTAGGCCTCAACATTATCTTTTTCATGGAAATATGAGAGGCTAATGTTAACCTCTTGAGGCCTTCTATCCTTTTCTCTTCTTTGGGAGTGATGTTTAGTATGTGAACTATGGCGCCCTCTATAATAGTCGCTAAGTTCTTCACTTAAACTCTTGCAAGAGTCATGACTACTATAGGAGGCATGTTTTTCTCTTTTCATTTCTTTCGTTATTTTTCTTCTTTCTTCCTCTCTTATTTTCTCTCTTTCATCTTGACTTATTTCTTCCACTCTTTTTTTACCTTTTTCTTTTCTCTCTTGTTTTTCTTTCCACAACTTAAGGGATCTCAACTCATCTAATATCTTATACAAGGGGTCCTTAGGAGTAGAACCCTCACCATTAACACTAGATGAAGAATGAAGACTCGTGTTGGTTCCTAAGTGATGGTTCTTTCTTGTTTGGGGTTTGAAAACAAAAAGGTAAAAGAAACTATGGTTGAAACTAGCCAAAATAAACACTAAAAGAGGTGTCAAAGATAAGGCAAAAACTAATTGGTAAAAGGCAAGCTATCTAGGCGGTTTGACAATGGAGGGTAAAGGAAATAAGCTATGAAAGTAAGAAACAAATTAAAGTGCAAGAAATGCAAACTAGGCGGATCCTAAGAGTGTTTGGATGACCTCATTTAAGGTTCCCAACAAAACACTCACTATCCTAAGGGAAAATTACCTAAAATTATTACATACAAATGGAAGTAGGGTGACCTATTGGAGGCTCCCAACTTACTTCCAATGAAAGGCCTTTTTGTTACAAAATTTGAAAGCAAAGCAAATTGCCAATTACAAAATTACAAAAAAAAAAATGTCCTCAATTATGGTGGCTATTCTCTCTTTGGTGTTTCACTCAATTTGGAGTGCTTCTTAGTCCAATAGCTCTTAAGGTGGTTGGCCCCTTGCTTCTTGACTCAAATTCTTCAAGGTATGGCACCAATCCTCCATTCCAATTCCCTATATGGCAACTCACAAGAAAGGAAACAAAGAGACAAGCAATAACCAAAGACAAAAAAAAATGAAATGAAAGATAAACCAATAGAGTTTTAACAAGACAAATTTTCAAGGATTATTCAACAATTAAAGCAATGAAAAACACACAAAAGCAAGCTAGGACTCAAAGAGAAACCTAGAATGACTCTAGAGTATAGTAGAAAAACTAAAAAAAAAAAGACTCAAGAAACCTCTAGTTTTGGCACTAGTTTTCACAATACTTTTCAATTGAAATTTCAGAACTAGGATTGGTATAAAATAGGCACCAATTATAGAACAAATTTTGAGCCAAAACAACAAGCACACTTCCCTTTCACTTTTCTTTTCCTGGACACTGATTTTTCTGCCAACTTGTGTTATTTTTATTATTTTTTCCTTTAATCCAAATCGCTTGGTTCTTTTTTTATAATTTTGGTCCAGATGTCTAGAAAATTAAGTAAAAATTTCAGCTCAAAACATGTAGTGACCAATTCCCAGTAATTTATATAAGTTTGTATGTTCAAGCTGCCAGCACCAGCGATTTCAACCTAGAAATCAAGAGTAGTGTTTATGTTGCTTAAGGCTTGGATAGTTACAATTTGCGTTTGCTTATGCCCAATTATCTTGAATAACAAAATTCAAGAGAGCTTAAGACTTATTTGATTCACAAATCCAGTCATAACTCAGCACCACAACTCAACTTCATCATAGGCATCATGTAGGAATCTTAGAAAACAAAAAAGAGTTCAACAACAAGACTACTTCTAGGAATTGATTTAGAACATGTTATGAACTAAATAACATGCATGAATTAGACTCAAAATTAAAAAGATGGGCTAAGAATGACAAGAATACATGAACAAATGTATCTAGAATTCAATCAACAAAATAAAAATTCAACACAAACTTAGAACATAATGTGACAATTACTATGACTAAACATGACTCTAAGACAACATGGATTAAGTGATTTACACTTAGATTTTTGTGTTTTTTTTCTAATCAATATTTTGGAAGAAAATTTAGATCTAAAGGTTCAGCACAAGAATATTATGAATGAAAATTGATAGAACCTAAAATCAACACAAAAACAAGATTCAAGAGTAGATCTACAAAATTTGAACCATAGAAATGCAAGAACAAGTGTAGATCTAAGATTTAATCGGTTTATTTTTTTGAATCTACTCTAAACAACACCAAACCACAAGACAATGGAGGATATACATGGAGAATAAGATGAAGAACAAGGAATTAAAGAGAATTCACCAAACAAAAAGATAGAGGAAGCAAAAGAACATCACCTAGATGAAGATGCTCTTGATATCACATGATGTAAGCTCCATTGGATCATGTAGGCCTAGGATCTTCTTCATCAATGGATTCCTTTGCTTCGTGGAAGATGAATGGCAGCAGAATGGAGAAGGAAGAGAGAGAGGAGACGCCACTTCAAGGAGAAGATGAGTCTAGAAGAAGCTCACTACCATAGGAGGCCATGGATAAGAGCTTGGAGGAAGAAAGAGATGAATGAAGGGAGAGGAAGAGCACGAAATTTTGTGCTCTAAAAGAGCTCTGAAATCTGAAGTTTAATTTTCAAATGATCAAAGTTGAAAAAAATGAACACACATGACCTATATTTATAGCCTAAGTGTCACACAAAATTGGAGGGAAATTTGAATTTCAATTCAAATTTCACATGAATTTGAAATTGAATTTGTGGAGCCAAACTTTGGAGCCAAAATTTCACTAATTATGATTAGTGAATTTTAGTTATGGTTCAGCCCACTAATCAAAGATCAATTCCAAGATTCTCCACTAAGTGTGCTTAGGTGTCATGAGGCATGTAAAGCATGAAGGACATGCACAAAGTGTGACTATATGATGTGGCAATGGGATGTGGTAAGCAAATGCTCGCCTCCCCCTCTAAAATTTAATTGGATTGGGCTTCTACCAATTCAATTAAATTTATTTCCAACCACACACATCAAATATTCACTTAGTGCATGTGAAATTACAAAACTACCCCTAATACAAAAACTAGTCTAGGTGCCCTAAAAGACAAGGGCTGAAAAATCCTATATTTCTAGTGTACCCTACCTACATTATGGAGCCCTAAATACAAGGACCAAAATTAATGAAACCTTAATCTAATATGTACAAAGATAAGTGGCTCATACTTAGCCCATGGGCCCGAAATCTACCCTAAGGCTCATGAGAATCCTAGGGCCTTCTCTTGCATCTTTGGCTCAATCTTCTTGGAGTCTTCTATCCAATGCCCTTAGGGGGTAGGATTGCATCAATAAGTTTCTCCTTTTTTCTTGTATGAATACATTTCTTGTGTGTTTATCCATTTGTGTATGATTTTATGTTACAACGCACTTTGGCCTTTTTGATGTTACCAAAGGGGGAGAGAAAATGGGTATTTTAGAAATCAAGACATTATATTTTCAAAGTTTCAAAATTAAGCATGAATTCAAAAAGAAAGGGGGAGAAAGAGATGAGTGAACGATAGAACAAAACTTGCATGTATTCTCTTGATTTTAGGATTGTCATCATTAAAAAGGGGGAGATTATGGAAGCAATGCTTTCCAAGTTTATTTTGATGATGTCAAAGACTCAAGTCAAGAATCAAGAGTCAAGCAAGTATCATGAATCAAAGAGTCGTTCAATCAAGATTCAAGATTAAAGTGAAGATTCAATAGAATACTCAAGATATACAAGAACTTGAAGTAAAGCATCAAGATAAGTATAAAAAGATTTTTTCAAAAGAAAATATTGAATAGCACTATTTGTCCAAAACAATTTTTCAAAGAAAAATCTTTTACCAAGAGTTTTACTCTCTAGTAATCGATTACCTGAAGGCAGTAATCCATTACCAGTAGCCAACATTCTTTTCAAACTAATTTACAAAGTCGTAATCAATTACCATGAGCATGTAATTGATTACCAATGTTTTTTAACGTTGAGATTTCAAATTTCAAGAGTCACAACTTGTGATAAAACATTTTCAAACTTGTGTAATCGATTACACAATATATGTAATCAATTCTAGTGTTTCTTGTGGAAGCAAAGCTTCATGATGAATCAACAATGATTCAAAGGTGTTTTTATGATAACAATGATGACAACAAAAGATGATGACAAAGGTGATGAACAAAAAGCTCAAAGACCAAAGAACAACTCAAGTGAATCAAGAACAAGTCAAGAGTTCAAGAATCAAGAAGAATTCAAGACTCAAGAAGGGTCTACAATCAAGAATCAAGATTCAAGATTCAAGATCTCAAGAATCAAGATCAAGATTCTAGACTCAAGATTCAAGAATGAAGAAAAGACTCAATCAAGATAAGTATTAAAAAGTTTTTTCAAAACTTTGAATAGCACATGAGTTTTTGACAAAACCTTTACCAAAAAGTTTTTACTCTCTGGTAATCGATTACCATATTGTTGTAATCGATTACCAGTAGCAAAATGAGTTTGAAAAAGTTTTCAAACTGAATTTACAACGTTCCAATTATTTTAAAAAATCTGTAATCGATTACAATGTTTTGGTAATCGATTACCAGTGTCCTTGAACGTTGAAATTCAAATTCAAATGTGAAGAGTCACATCCTTTCACTTAAAAGCCTTGTGTAATCGATTACACTAATTTGGTAATTGATTACCAGTGATTGTTTATGATAAATCAAAAGATGTAACTCTTCAAAAAGGTTTTGACTTTTTCAAATGGGTTTTAAGTTTTTCTAAAAGTTATAACTCTTCTAAATGGTCTTCTTGACCAGACATGAAGAGTCTATAAAAGCAAGACTTTGTTTTTCAATTTATAAATATACCTTCACATTCATTTGATCAATCCTTTACAAGCCTTGAAACTCTTTGAACTTCTTCTTCTTCTTTGTACCAAAAGCTTTCTGAAGTTTTCTGGTTTTCCAAACCTTGAAAACTTGTGCTATTCATCTTTTCATTCTCTTCTCCCTTTGCCAAAAAGAATTCGCCAAGGACTAACCGCCTGAATTCTTTTTTGTGTCTCTCTTCTGCCTTTTCCAAAAGAACAAAGGACTAACCGCCTGAATTCTTTTGTGTCTCCCTTCTCCCTTGTCAAAGAATTCAAAACGACACAGTCTGAGAATTCTTTTGATTCTTCCCTTTCCATAATACAAAAGTGTTCAAAGGACTAACCGCCTGAGAATTCTTTTGTATCCCCATTCACAAAGTATCAAAGGTTTAACAGCCTGAGATGTTTGTCTTAACACATTGGAGGGTACATCCTTTGTGGTACAAGTAGAGGGTACATCTACTTGGGTTTGACTGAGAACAAGAGAGGGTACATCTCTTGTGGATCAGTTCTAGTGGAGGGTACATCCACTAGGTTCAAAGAGAACAAGGGAGGGTACATCCCTTGTGGATCTTTGCTTGTAAAAGGATTTTTACAAGGTTGAAATAAATCTCAAGGACTGCAGGTCACTTGGGGACTGGAGGTAGGCACGGGTTGTTGCCGAACCAGTATAAAAACTCTTGTGTGTTTGTTTCCTTCTTCCCTACTCTTTTACTTTCCGCTGTGCATTTAATTTTCGCTTTTACTTTCTGTTAAGTTTCTCTTCTACTCCATATTCTCTTAATAACAAAAGTAAAAGCCTTAAAAGAGTAATTTTTTAATTGGTAAAGTTTTAGGAATAATTAATTCAACCCTCATTCTTAATTATTCTGAGGCCACTCGATCCAACATTTCTAAATGTTTTGATTTTTAAATTTAAACATGAAGAGTCACATCTATTGATGTGTAATCGATTACACTATTATGGTAATCGATTACCAGTGACTTATTTTGAAAATTAAATTACCAAAAGTCATAATTCTTAAAGTGACTAGTTTCTGAAGATTTTTTAAAGAGTCACAACTTTTAAAGTGGCTAGTTTTCAAAAAGAGTCACAACTTTTAAAGTGACTAGTTTTCAAAAGAGTCACAACTCCTAAATACAAGACCCAAAAATAATGGAACCTTAATCTAATATGTACAAAGATAAGTGGGCTCATACTGAGCCCATGGGCTCAAAATCTACCCTAAAGCTCATGAGAATCCTAGGGCCTTCTCCTGCATCTCTAACCCAATCTTCTTGGAGTCTTCTATCCAACGCCCTCAGGGGTTAGGATTGTATCAGGTTGAAATTATGAGATTTCAAATTTTACCTAAACTTGTTCCGGTAAAACCGTGATCCTCGATTCATTAACCGTTGGATCACCTTCAAATTTTGACTATAGGTTCATAACCCATGCTTCATGTTTTGATTGTTGGGATATTCAAAATAACAATTTTTGACATCTCACTTAGCATGAGAAGCGCCCTAAACACAATTCCAATCCGATAGGGAATTGTGCTGTGCGCGAATTGTCGAGATTAGGGCAAATCCCAACTCGAGAGGGGTTTGCACTTAACGCAAAAAGTCGTGCTTAGCACCAAAAGTGCATTCTCAATTAGCGAGCTAAGCTTGCTAAGCGAGATCTACAGATTATAAATACGTTCTTCAGCATGAAAAACATGATTTCACGCCTCTCCCTCTCAAAACTCCATCCAAATCACCCTAGAAACTCCTCTTCCACCACCCACGACCACCGGTACCACCATAAGCCACCGTTGCTTGTCGCTGAACCACCACACAGAGAGGAAATAATCAGAGCGGAATCCTTAGGATCCACCTCAAGGATTCGGTGGAGAACAAGCTCTCAATCCTTTCTTTTGTAGCTTCTCTGAGGTAATCTTGACTTCTAAGCCTTTCTCCTAGTTAGTTTGAGCTTCTCTTATTGTCTCTTGTGTTTTGGGTATTGTAATAGGGTGTTTTTACATTTCCTTTGAAAAACCCTTGAAAATGAGACGTTGTAAAAGTTATATTTTTATAAAACTGATGTTGTTTTCATGACCTTCTTTGAACCCCAATCACATTGACGTGAACAAAATTTCAAATGGCGTCTCTTTGTAGTAGAACTCGAAACACCCCTTAGCCCTTTATTTTTTGACAGGGGTGATTGACCCTAAATTTTATTATTAACCTTGTTTTTAAATCTATACTAAATTTCCTTTGATTTGGTATATAGAACTCTGTGTTTGGACCAACAAACATGAACGATAGAGCTCTCAGAGCGACGCACAGAGAAGTTGACGGAGAGCTCACGATAGGTGAGGGAAGTTTATTATAATTTACAACTTTTGACACCATATTTGGGGTCAGGGAACCTAACTATGAGGATGTATGTCTGTCCCTGTTGCATGCTAATTTTCAAGAAAAACAATGTTTTCAACTAATGGGTTGTGATACGTCTGTTATTGATAAATGACATTATTATTTTTATTAGACTTGTGTTGTCTAAAAACCTGGGAAGTGTGAATCTCAGGCATGAACTATGTATGTATGTATGTGCAGAATGTGATTTGTTGATTATATTTTTGTTGATGATATTAATTGATATGAGGTGACGTTGATGTTTATGATATTATTGATAGAGAATGATGTTGTTATTGAAGATGAAGTTGATAATAATTGATATGAGACGATGTCAGTGTTTATGATAATATTGATATGAGGTGATGTTGTTATTGATTATTATGTTGATATGAGATGATGATGTTGTTGTTGATAATGTCATTGAGATGAGATGATATTGATGTTGAGAATGGCATTGAGATGAGATGATGTTGATGTTGATAATGACATTGAGATGAAATGTTGTTGATGTTGAAAATGTCATTGTGATGATGTATGTTGTGTATGTACATGGGGGGTGCAGTTACCATGATGGATATCCCTGGTGGAGGAAAGAGTGGTTAGAGAGTTTTAAGCATCTATGAAGGGGGATGACTTAGAATCTTTAATTATCCACAGTTTGTGCATTGATGGTACCCATGTTTCATACTTCATGTTGCATGGAAATAGTATAAACTTTGCGAGTAAGTACTTGAAGTTTCTCATAAGGGGAAATACTTGTACTTGGGGGTATGTCACTCGGTTTTGGAACTCCCTTAAGACTCAGGGTGATCACCATGGGGGGGAGTTACCTGTGCATGACAATGTGACCTTGACACTTACTAATGTAGCTCCATGTGAAGCTTGTAGGCCTTGGATATTCTTCATCAATGGAGTCCTTTGCTTCTTGAAGATCAATGGTAGCAGAATGGAGAAGGAAGAAAGATGATTGGAGACGCCACTTCAAGGAGAAGATGAGTCAAGAACAAGCTCACCACCATAGGAAGCCATGGATAAGAGCTTAAAGGTAGGAGAAGATGAATGGAGGGAGAAGGAGAGAAGGAGAACGAAATTTTATGCCTCAAATGAGGTTTGAACTTTGAAGTGTAATTTTCAAATGATCAAAGTTGAAAAAATGCACACACGGCCTCTATTTATAGCCTAAGTGTCATACAAAATTGAAGGGAAATTTGAATTTCTATTCAAATTTCACTTGAATTTGAAATTGAATTTCTGGAGCCAAAATTTCACTAATTATGATTAGTGAATTTCTGCTACGGTTCAGCCCATTAATCCAAGATCAAGTCCAAGATTTTCCACTAAGTGTGCTTAGGTGTCATAAGTCATGTAAAGCATGAAGGACATGCACAAAGTGTGACTATACGATGTGACAATGGGGTGTAGCAAGTAAATGCTCACCTCCCCCTTAAGATGGTCCAAAATTTAATTGGATTGGGCTTCTCCCAATTCAATTAAATTTATCTCCCAACACACACATCAAATAGTGCACTTAATGCATGTAAAATTACAAAATTACCCCTAATACAACAACTAGTCTGGTGCCCTAAAATATAAGGGCTGAAAAATCCTACATTACTAGGGTACCCTCCCTACACTATGGAGCCCTAAATACAAGGCCCAAAAATAATGAAACCTTAATCTAATATGTACAAAGATAAGTGGGCTCATACTTAGCCCATGGGCCTAAAATCTACTCTAAGGCTCATGAGAACCCTAGGGCCTTCTCTTGCATCTTTGGCCCAGACTTCTTGGAGTCTTCTATCCATTGTCCCTGGGGGGTAGGATTGCATCATTTCCTCCCCCTTGAAAAGGATTTGACCTCAAATCCAGAGGTTCTTAAAGCTTTGGGCTTCTTCCCTCAACGCCTGTAAAAAGAATAAAAATATATATATTAGTGGTGTTTGGTATGTTGGAGTAGGGTAAGGTCTGAAAACCCCTTTCCTGGGCATCTTCCCATGAGGGAACATGGTTCCTCACCAACTCAATAAGTGGTGCTACAAGTATAGAAAAATATGGGACAAACCTTTTTTAAAAGTTTGTTAAGTCATGGAAGCCCTAAATTTTCCTTATATTTGGTGGAATAGGCCACTCAGGAATGACCTTTATTCTCTTAGGGTTCGTCAGAACCCTTTGATGTTTATTTAAAAGTTAAGGAAAGTAATGCAATAAAACATTCCTTTTTCTGTATTTTCATGTTGATCATTCCTACCAAAAGTATGACAAACCTAAGGTGTCCCATATGAGCACCTAAGTTTGTATTGAAACTAAAAATAAGAACAAACCTACCTAATGAGTCCCTATGTATGTGAATCATGAAGATGTTGGATGTATGAGTGATTTTATAAAAGAGGGTTTCATCACTCAACACATTCATCATACCACTTATCATAAGGATTTGGTGCCTCATAATACCTATTTTGGGCACCAACAAAGCACAAGGATTTAAGCTCTTATGAACCAAATCCTCATCCATCAACTCTTTTACTTGAGGAATAACCTTAAGCTCAAGAGGTATGGCAGGCTAAGGGATGTTTGCCTTGATAGGAGAAGGTAGAAGGATTGTTTAAGAAGGAGTGCTCTTTTGCTATCACCTTTTGTTGCAAAATGGTTTTCCTTCTTAACAATCTTCTTGGAGGAATCCTTTTCCTCTTTTTACTTCCCCTTGGCCTTTCAAGACAAGGCCTTACTATCCTTCTTTTTCTTTTGTTTTTCTAGTTTTTCTTCCTCATCCCTTTTATCTTTCATAGTTAGTTGACCTTTGGCCACCCGTGAAGGTGTTTGAGGATGCAACACAAACTTTGTTCCAAGGTGGGTGAGGGTTATCTCATTATTTAGGCCATTATAGATGATTTTCCTATCATATTGTCATGGCCTACCGAAGAGAAGGTGTCCTGCCTCCATAGGAACTACATCACAAATCACTTCATCCTTATATGTTCCAATGGAGAAGGACACTTTCACTTGTTGATTGACTATCATCTCCCCTTGCTCATTGAGCAATTGAAGTTTGTAAGGCTTTGGATGGGGAGTGATAGCAAGGCTCAACTTAGAGACTAATCTTGTGCTACAACAATTGCAACATGAACTACTATCTACAATTGCAACATAAAGGTAAGTGATAGTTTATACCAAACACAAGTCTATAAGGAGACATACCAATGGGAGTTTTAAATGTCGTCCTACAAGCTCAATGCACATCATTTAGTTTAATTGTCCAATCTTTCCTAGATGCACTAACTATTTTTTTCAAGAATCCTTTTTAACTCCCTATTGGACAATTCTACTTGCCCACTAGTTTGTGGGTTATATGGGACTGCAACCTTGTGAGTCAACCCATATTTAGCCAAGAGGCCGTTAAACAACTTATTATAGAAGTGAGTCCCTCCATCACTAATGATTGCTTAAGGTGTGCCAAATCTGGTGAAAATAATTTTCTTTAAAAATTTGATTACCACCCGAGTAATCATAGACATACTAATAGGCAGGAACGATGATCACAATTCATCCTAACAGTGTTGTACATGCTTTTCAGCTCTCAAAACCCTCAAGGTTGTCTCAAATTGATAAAAGACAACAATAAAACTGAGTAAATCAATTTAAAGGATAAAGACCTCTATATATAGCTCCCTAAAGATACCTACACGAAAAGGTGCATTACGACCGTGGTGAATCCATCACAACTATTGTCAGAAGTGGCGCTGAAGCCTTGGGCCATTATGGATTGGCCACAACCCTCTTGAGTTTACCATGGTCATTATCGGATCCTTGATGCTGTTCTAGGAGGGTCGTTATCATTTAACTATAGTCGTGTTGATTATTTTGGTGTTTAGGATCAACTTTTATACTTTGAGAGGCTTTCATGTTAGAGGAGTATTTTCTGTACTCTTTGTTGGTTATTCGGATCACATACATCTTGTGGGCCAAATATGCTATAATATTTTTCCTTTAAAAAAAAAACGTTTTCCTTTTCTTTCTCAAAGTTGATGAGAAATATGTAATCAACACAAGTTTTTACTATGTATGTCAAAACACATAGAAAAGAGGACATGTTATTTTATGTAAGATTACAAAGATTAATTCATGTCTTGTCACAAAGAGTCGTGTCTATTCAAAAGACATCTTTTCAAATAGAAATAAAATGGTAAAGGATTGCAATAATATAGTAGAAAAAATAATCTTACTCTTGTTTAGAACCTCAAGATTTGTAAAAGAACTTATTTCCTTATTTCGAAAAAGAAGAGATTTTTTCACAACAAAATTTTATATCCTTGTTATAATAATTAGTGATTACATTTTAAAACAAATTTCATGATATTCTTCGGATCAAAAGTAGGACTATATTTTTCCATTAATCATTTGATACATGCATGTTATAAATCGATAAAAAAAAATATCTCTCGGCGCCAAAAATCATGTCAGGTCCCAATTAAATCTAAATTAATTGGATTTAAAGGAAAAAAAAAAAAAAAAAAAACCTCTTGAAATACTTATTTTTCATTGGACTTAAATCCATTACGTACATACTTAAGGAAATGCAATTCTTACACAAATAATAGCATAATTTTGACATGAGAATTAAAAACACTTATTCACCGTTATTGTTCCTTTCTCTCCCATCTCACTATATCTAGCAGAGATGAGAGCAACCCAAGGCTATAGGGTCAAGGGAACATAAATCAAACAATTGTTGATTCAGCTTTTCCATGTAAGATTGTATGTTGTTGCTTCATGTTGTTTTATCTCTTATTTTCTTCAATTCTTTCTTCTAAATTACATGTTGCAGGGCATCAATTCTTTCTTCTTTTCTTCGTAATTACTTCTTTTCTTACTCCTACTACAGGTTCTTGTGCAAGAAGCAACATACACTCCGACACCTCAATTTCATCAACATAGTCCTTCACCTTACGTTGGAGCTCTAAACACAAACCTTGCAATTCTTTATATTGAAAGACTTGTGTCACTTCATGTTGTTTTAGTCTCTCATCATGCTTTGTACCCTTAATTTCCTCCTCGAGTATTTGGGTCTGAAGATCAGATAATTGTTGATTCAGCCTTTCCATGTCACCAACAACTTCATTTGAAGAATTGTTGCTTCCAAGGGCATCATTTGAATTGGTCGCATGTTGAAGAAATTTAGTCACAACAACATCAACACTTGGGTGCCCAAAAGAGTAAGGTTTGTTTCCAATAGAGAACACAACGATAGCAATTTCTACTCCACACAAGATGGACAATTCATTCGCCTTTTTGAACAAACCTGTTCGACGCTTGGAAAATGTTACTTGCCTTGTATTAGGGTCTTTCACCACTGCAATTTGAATCTTACGACGACCCATGGTTCCTTCACTTTCTTCACAATGATGGTTACCTGAAAAAAATGCAAGAACAAAGAAAGAGGGAGATTATTGTAAAGGTTAGGGTGGATGTGATATGATATTCCCATAACCCTTTATTTATCTGAAAAATTTCAACGTTTCTATTATGTAAGGGAAGTGTTTCAGTATATTCCTGATTTATAAAACTGGTCATATAAACAATTTTGACCTGCATTTTATTTCTTTTTTAATTTAATGATGCTAATACTAAATATAACCACGTATTTGATTTGTTGGAAAACAAATCATGTGATTTCTATGTTTGTTAGATATTATTGAAAACTTAAATAGAAAAGATATTTGTATTTATCAACGCCATCCTAAATGTATGTTTGAGTTGTTATGTTTGGAATTAGAACAAGGACATACATTTGTCTGCTAAAATTTATACTTGTACAAAATTATTTGTCTTTTATTGTGAAAATAACACATTTACTATGTATGTGAGTCAACCTATCGTTGTCATTTTAATTTTAGTTTATATAGTTTTGTTTTTCTTTTTCATTAAATTGATGGACCTAATTTAAATTTATCACTCAAAAATTATATTTTTAATGCAAAACATAATTTATTTGACATTTTAGTCTATTTTTAGAATAAAATTATAAAAACTATCATTTTAGTAAGTATTTTTTTTTTCAAACGAAATACCATACAAATCAAATTAAGTTAATTCATTACCGAAGTAAATCAAATTAAGTTAATTTGAATTATATAATAAAGGAAGTTGTTTTCAGTCAACTCAATTTGAACTAGACTAATTTTTTCATTTCTTTCATTGAATAAATACCTGTTTTAGTTTTCTTAAACTTCAAGTATTATTCAATTTCTTATATAGATCGAGACAAAAGTAATGACTATAAACTATTGTTTAAATCCAAACTAGCTTAGTTTTTCATATCTTGGACATGTAACTAATTTATATTTTATAATTTATAGGATTAATTTGTTTATATTATTTGAATTTTTAATATATTATTAATTATTTAGTTTAAATTTTAAAAAATATATTAATAGATATGTCAATAAATATTTAAATATATTCTTATATACACTCATGCTCTAGAAAATTGTTATCATTCAAAGTGTTGTCCTAGGTAGGATTTCCTTCACCTTAATCATATTTTGCTTGTTCACTGTCGATTTAATTTTAAAAAAAGTTAATTTTGTTCATTTACTTATTTCTTTGGTCTGTATGTTTGATTTGAGATAACAAAAATTAAATTAAGTCGTGTAATTACAATAAAATTCTGTCTTGTTAACCAAATATATTTATTATGATTTTCACGTATATTCTTATATTTTACACTTGTAATTGATTGTATAGTTTTAATGTTTTAAATATCACAATTAATAAATAAAATATTTTATTTATTATTTTGATCATATTATAATTTATTATTGTAATTATAAAAATTATTCCATAAAAACTAATAAGTTAATTAAGGTTTTATATAACATAAGCATTCATATAAGATTTAACGATTTAATTCAATCAAATATATACTCGTGGTAATTTTCTTAATTGTTTATATAATTTTGTCAAATTTTTTAAAGTTATTTTTTTTTGTTAAAAATTAATTAAAACTGAAAAAGGACAAAAAAACACAAGCAAAATGATATAAAAAAATTGTTTAATTTAATTAACCTAAAAAAATGGTGGTATGTCTTTTATTAAATAAATTTTAAAACTCGATATACTTAATAAATCAATTAATTATCAATGAAACACTATTAACATAGTTAAATGCATTCAATTAAAACAATCAAAATATTCAATATATCAACCAAATTTCAATAAACTATCATTAGCATGAAAATTTGTATTAATGGTGTATTTATATTTGGTATTAATCTTTTATTTAAACAATCAAAATATTCAATATATCAACCAAATTTCAATAAACTATAATTAGCATGAAAATTAGTATTAATGGTGTATTTATATTTGGTATTAATCTTTTATTCTAACTACATACATTAAAATGATTTTTATTATATTATTACTATACAAATAATTATTTTCATAACTTAATATTTTTAAACTAAACTTATTAATGTTACTGAAACAAACAATAAGGTATAAATAAGAATACACATCTAGTTTTATTTATTAAAAAACACAATTTGATTAACAAAATTGAATTTACAAAATATAAAATTATTAATTCTCAATTGATAATCCTATAAAATAGAAGGTATTTTAAAGAGACCAATAAAATAGAATATGAAATACAACTTTAGTTGTGTTTCTTACATACCATAATATTATAAAATATACATGTAATTTTATATTTTTCACATTTTTACTTTTATCAACAAAAAATATATTATATTAATTTGCACGGTTTTTATATCTATTATATAAAATCAAAAAGATAGAATAAATATAAAATCTGAATATTCAAATTTATATAGTTCTTTTATACTATAATTGATTTAAGATTCTATTGGAAATAAAATAAAATATAATAAATATAAAATCTGCATTAATTATTTGGAGAGAATGAATATGAGGATGTCACATGGCATCACCCCATAGAATAAAACCTTCATAAAAAAAATTATAGTGTCAACTAATTATAAATTTATCATATTATCATGTAAAGTAAGATTACTAATTTTTGTAGAAATTATTATTTTAAAATTCATATTTAGGATGATCAATTCCATACAACTAAATCAACCTAATAATTGTGAGAAATTTTCAAAATTAATGAAAGGTTGTGTGCTTTTATGAAATTTTCTCTTTGTATATAAAGATTTAAGTATGAATAAATGACTCTTCATAAAGAGACATAAGATGTGACTCTTCTTCTTTTATGAGATGTGATTTTTCACTTGAGAGTTATGAAATTAAATGATACTAAATTAGTAATACTAACATATTTGATTTGTTGGAAAACAAGAAATCTAATTTCTATGTTTGCTGGATATTAAAAAACTTTTATGAATGTTTTTAATTGATTGAATAACTACAAATGTTATGTACCGTTTTGATTACTCTATTGAGTACTTACAAAAATATTTGCATTAATTAGTGCAAAAATGCACATAAATGAGGATAAAAATAAGATAGAAAATTATGCACAAAAATAAACGGAGATGAATGCGAATGAGTATTATAATAGGCACCATACCCCATACTTACACCTATTACTATATATAAGTATTTAATTATAATATGTAATGTCATATATATTATTTTAAATAGTAAAACATAATATCATAGTCTAAAGACTTTAATTTGGTGATTAATTCCATTCTCATAATTATAATCTTGCTACTGAATACACTATATCTTGAAGTAGTTTTTTAACTTCTCGACCCAAATTTATTTGGTTTAAAAATTGATTAAATTGTAATTTTGGTTCACCTATAAGTTGAATCCCAGTTTGGTGCTCTTATTTATAAATTGAGATATTTAGTCTCTCTATTTTTTAGAATTAGTAATTTTGGTTCTTCTGTCAATTGACTGTTAGTTGACCATTCAAAGTCAACATTTGATTTTGATGTGACATAATAATGTTAATGTGGTACTTATGTAGGTTGGGATATGGCGTTTATGTGAGAAGGGGTTAACTAAAGTAAAAAATGAAAAAGCGTCTTGGTAAGAATTGAATCCATGACCTTTTATACAATGACAATGCAATAAATTACCATAATTTTATGTGCTTGATTAATTTTAAAAATAATATTTCTATGTATCGTTACATCAATATTTATGAATTTTTTCCAATACAATTTTATAAATTAAAACAAATTTATTTAATATACAAATCTTTTTACTTTTATTTTATATCATTTCACATATTTTTATTTTTCAAAGTTTATATATTTAATTTAAATTTTACCAATTTATATTGAATTTCATAAATTAATATGTAAGTTATTTACATAATTTATTTTATATTATGTATACATTTTATAAAGTTTACTTTAGTTTATAAATTATATTTACTCTAATTATATAAATCAATATTACTAGTTTACTATATAAATTATATAAATTGATTTTAATATATAAGTTATATTTAATATGAACATTAGTTTATGTAATTTACACAAGTTACATAAATTCATATTAATATGTATCTTTATTTTCATTTTAACTATAAAAATTTATTTGATAAATAATTTTTTATTCCAACTATATAAATCAAGAAAAATACATTAATTAATATGTAAATTATTTATAAAAATTATTTTATGTAATTTATGAAAATTATGTAAATTTCTTTTAATAAACAAATCATATTTTTTCTAATTATAAAATTAATAAAATTTTAGTATTTAATTTTTTATATTATTTAAATTGGAGACCAAAAGTGCATTTAGCTTTTATATTAATAATTTATGTAAATAATTTACATATTAATTTATGAAGTTCAATTATAAATTGGTAAAATTAAAATAAAAATATGTATCTTTTCGAAATACAAATATGTAAAACACATAAAATTAAAGTAAAATAATTATATATTAAATAAATTTGTTTAATTTATAAATTTTTATAATTAGAAAAAAAGTTAATAACTTTTAACGTAATGATAGATAGAAAATATTATTTATAAAATTAATCAAACAAAGCAAGCGATATAATGACTTATTGCCTTGTCAATGTATAACATGCCATGTATTCAATTCCTATGAGACATTTTTTAATCTTCACTTTATTTAATCCCTTATCACAATATAAGTATCACGTCAACAATCTAGAAAAGCGTCATGTCAGCACTAATCTGCCACATTAAAGTTAACATTTGACTTTGGATAGTTAACTAACGGTCAGCTAACAGAAGGACCAATATTGTTGATTCCAAAAAATAGGGGAACTGGATGTCTTTATTTAGCAGTAGGGGAACCAAAATTGTGGATTCGAAATTATAGGGAAACCAAAATTGCAATTTAACCTTGAAAATTTTATCAAACTTTGCAAGCATGCAATATATCATAAGGAAGCACAAAGTGATTTCGAACCCCTTGGATGAAGCCTATCGCCCATTGATATTAGTTTGAGAAAAGTCTTTAAAAATTTTCAAAAGAAAAATTTTTATCCGTCAAACTATTCAACCCCCTCACCCTTCTAGTGTGTTTTAGGTACTTCAATTGGTATCAGAGCTTGTCTTCTAGGTTGAGCTCCTAACAAAGCAAGAGGAAAAGAAATTCCTAAAATGTTGGAAGAAGGATTTGTTGTGAACAAGCCTCCCATGTTCAAGGGAGCCAACTATGACTACTGGAAGGAAAGAATGATTGCTTTCTTTGAATTCATTCACATTGATATGTGTGATGTCATAGAAAGAGACAATTGCATTCCTCTAAATGCTAAGAAGAAGGAGATCCCTAGGGAGAAATGGACGAATTATCATAAATCTAGATTCCTTTTGCAACTTACACGCAAGAAACACCTTGTTATGTGCTCTATCACAAGAACAATATTCCAAAGTTCATAGCTTCAGAAGCACCAAACAGATGTGGGAAACCTTAGCCATTACCTACGAAGGGTCCTCCAAGGTAAAGCATAACAAGTTGAGTCTTCTGACACATAAGTATGAACTCTTTAGTATGGAAGAAGGAGAAGATATCTAAACCATGTTTGGACGCTTCCACACCATTCTGAATGAGCTTTGCTCTCTAGGTAGATATTATGATAATTATGATCACATTGATAAAATCTTATGAAGTTTATTGATGGAAACTTGCTTGTGGGGCTTCTGTGGAGGCTGGATCTTTGAGCTTCAATGAGGTCCTTTAATGGTGATTTTCCACCATGGAGATGCAGCGGAAGACAAAGGAGAAGAGGTGAGAGGAGGCGCCATCCACTAGGGAATAAGCCATGGAAGAATGAGATTCACCACCAAGATGAGCCTTGGATAAGAAGCTTGGAGAGGATGCTTCAATGGAGGAAAAGAAAGAGGGAGAGAAAGAGAGAGGGGGGAGCACGAAATTGAAGGAAGAAAAAGGAGGAGAAGTTGAACTTTGAGTTGTGTCTCACAAGACTCTCATTCATCAAAGTTACAACAAGTGTTACACATGCTTCTATTTATAGACTAGGTAGCTTCCTTGAGAAGCTTTCTTGAGAAAACTTCCTTGAGAAGCTTCTTTGAGAAAACTTCCTTGAGAAGCTAGAGCTTAGCTACACACACCCCTAATAACTAAGCTCACCTCCTTGAGAAGCTTCCTTGAGAAGATTCCTAAAGAAGCTAGAGCTTAGCTTCACACACCTTTCTAATAGCTAAGCTCACCTCCTTGAGATGAGAAGCTAGAGCTTAGCTACACACCCCCTATAATAGCTAAGCTCACCCCCATTTCAAAAATACATGAAAATACAAAAAAAGTCCCTACTACAAAGACTACTCAAAATGCCCTGAAATACAAGGCTAAAACCCTATATTACTAGAATGGCCAAAATACAAGGCCCAAAAGAAGGAAAAACCTATTCTACTATTTACAAAGAAGAGTGGATCCAACCTTGACCCATGGGCTCAAAAATCTACCCTAAGGTTCATGAGAACCTTAGGGCCTTCTTTAGTAGCTCTAGCCCAAGCCTCTTGGAGTCTTCTATTGAATACCCTTGAGGGGTAGGATTGCATCATTTATCTAGAAAGTAGAGACCACAAATTACAACTTTATGAGACATCAAGAATCTTGATTCAATGACTCTTGAAGAGCTCATTGTGATTTTTAAAGTCCATGAGCAAGAGCTTGCTCAAGATAAAGGAACAAACAAAGGGAAGTCACTAGCCCTTACAATTCCAAAGAGTCATTGTCAAAAGCCTTTGCTTTTAATGATGTTTCAAAAGAAGAATATGATGATGATGACTTTGATGAACAAGATGACGAGCTAAGTTTGATCACTAAAAAGATCAGAAAGATGTGAGAAAATAAGAACTTCTTTAGATTTAATAGTTCGTCCAAAAGAACCTTCCACAAGAAGTAGAAAAGTCCAGTCATATGCTATGAGTGCAAGAGGCCTGGACATTTCAAGTCAGAATGTCCTGACCTTGAAAAGACAAAGGATAAGAGGAAGAAATTCTTCAAATCCAAAAAGAAGAGCCTTATGAGCACCTAGGAGGACCTGGACAATTCATCGTCTGGCGAGGACAATGAGGAAGAAGCCAACTTGTGGATTCTCAGCCTAATGACACTGTCAACTCTGACGGTGAAGAGGTAATATTCGAATCAAGAGAAGATTTAATTAAAGAGTACAATCAAATTATATCTGCTCTGCTCGCGTCTCTAAAGTTTATAGAAAACTAAACAAATGTTTTCAATATCTTGAAAGAGAGCATTAGGATTTCAAGAAAACTTATCAACCTCATTTAATTGATTTTATCTTGGAAACCACTTCACTTGGTGATGTACAAGACACCTCTGTTTGTGAGGAGGTCAAGGCATTACTTGACGAAAAGGTATCTAGTGGACGAAAGATTCTTCTTAAGTATTTTCAAGACTTGGAAGAAAGGGTGAAATCCTTAACCACAACTCTTAAAGATTCAAAAGAAGAACACAAGGAAATGCTTAAACAAAAGCTCTTACTACTAAAAGAATGCATCAGTCATGGTACCTGGATAGTGGTTGCTCGCAACACATTATAGGCGAAAGGTCTATGTTCCAATCCTTAAGCCTTATGTTTGGTGGGGTGGTCACTTTCGGAGGGAATAAAAAATTTATGATAATAGTGTAGGCATATAGAGTGTACAACTCCAGAACCTTGACTTTGGAAGAAGCCATTCATGTGAGGTTTAATGACAACAAGCCTAACACTACCATGTCAAAACTGGATGAGTCCTTTGCAGAGATGAAAATTGAAGATATCGTCAAGTCTATTGTTGCATCTAGTCAGAACCAACTTGTGTCCAACTCACCAATGGATGATCAACCTAAAGAAGTTAGAGAACCAACTAGACACTTGCTGAGAAAATATCATCAAGATTCCTAGATCATTGGTGATCCTAAGGGCAAAGTCCAGACAAGGAATTCTCTCAAGCACACAACACTACTTTCCAAGATCGAGCCAAAGCACATGGATGACGCTATATCTAATGAATACTGGGCCAAAGAAATGCAAAAAAAGCTAGACCAATTTAGAAGAATGATGTCTAGAAGCTTGTAGAACTCCCCAAAGGCAAATCTGTTGTTGGAGCAAAGTGGGTGTTTAGAAACAAGCTAGATGAAACATGTAAAGTTGTGAGGAATCAGGCTAGGCTTGTAGCCAAAGGTTACTCACAACAAGAAGGTATAGATTATACTAAAAATTTTGGTCCTATTACTCGTCTAAAGGCAATATGCATTTTACTATCCTTTGTTGCTCACCATGGTATGATGTTGTATCAAATGGACATAAAAATCACATTACTCAATGGACTAATCAAGGAAGATGTCTATGTCAAACAACCCCTCGAGTTCAAGAGTTCTATCTACCATCACCATGTTTTCAAACTTAATTACAGCTTTGTATGGTTTAAAGCAAGCTCCTCGAGCTTGGTATGAAAAGTTACATTCATTTTTAACTGAAAATGGCTTTATAAAAGGAAAGGTATATACTATTCTATTTTGCAAAGATTATGGTAGTCAATTCCTAATCATCCAAATATATGTGGATGATATCATATTTAGTGCTACTAATGACTCTTTGTGCAAGGATTTTTCCAAGCTTATGCAGGCAGAGTTTGAGATGAGTATGATTAGACAATTAAAGTTCTTCCTTGGACTTCAAATCAAGCAAACAGATGAAGGCATATACATACGTCAAACCAAGTATGTGAAGGAACTTCTGAAGAAGTTCAAGATGGACGATGCAAAGTCAATGAAGACCCTATGCATCCAACCATTATAGTTGGACTGGATGAAGAATCAAAGCAGGTGGACAAAGAGACATACAGAGGAATGATAGAATCTCTTTTGTAGCTCACTACGTCCAGACCTGACATTATGTTCAGTGTATGCCTCTTCCAAAAGGAACCAAGGGAAGTTCATATATCTATTGTTAAATGCATATTTAGATATTTAGTTGGAACTCCTAACCTTGGTTTGTGGTTTAAGAGAGAAAAGGAATACATGTTGCTTGATTATTGTGATGCGAATTTTGTAGGAGATAGAGTGGAAAGAAAGAGCACAAATGAAGATTGTCACTTCATTGGTGGATGCTTGGTTTCTTAGATGAGCAAGAAACAAGGGACAATAGCTCTATCAACAGAAAAGGCAAAGTATATATTAGCTGCAAGTTGTTGTTCTCAACTCTTGTGAATCAAACATCAGCTAGAGGATTACAACTTGTTTGAAAGTAAAATTCCTATCCTTTGTGATATTACTGTTGCCATAGATCTTTCTAAAAATCTCATCATGCATTCAAGTACCAAACACAGAAATAAAACATCATTTCATAAGGGATCACATTCAAAATGGTAATATGGAATTACAGATTGTATCCACAGAAGATGAATTTGCTGATTTATTTACAAAACTCCTTATTGAGGACAGGCTAATCTCTTTAAGAGAAAGGCTTGACATGTTCCCTATAGAATGAAGTTTTAAATCTAAGTGTGAAGCCATAATACATCACTAAGCATTATCATCCAATGAGCTTAGTTAGTATATGTGCACTACACAAATGCGTCCAATATATAAACTGAGACCTTGGACACAAGTTTAGTGAAATGCAATGTTTTGAGTGCACTTGTGTTGAGTCACCTGAAGCGGGTAAGATCTTGTTTGAAAATGCCCATATCTTTTTAACTTCCTTCACTAATTAGTTTCTCTCTCTTCAACCTAAACACTTAACTATCACCATCACTCATCATTACATCTTTTCATTATCAAAACCTTCTGCAAACTCTTCACATTCTCTCTCTCTCTCTCTCAGAAACCTCTTTGCACCCTAACCTTTCTTCCTCTCAGAAACCCAAAAACTCCTGACCCTAACCATGATCAAGAAATAGAACCAACCTTAAGTTGTTCAAGCTGCACCAGATTTAAAAAATAACCCTCCCTCTACATCATCTAAGGATGGTTCCCATATTCAGATTACTAGACCTATAGTCGTGACCATCCTTGCTGCAAAAGTCACAATGAAAGACAAAGAACCATGAGTTCATGTAGAAGCAAGCTTCATAATGATGAATCAAGTATGATTCAAGTAGTTTTGATGATGACAAAAAGCCCAAAAGAATGATGTCAAAATTGAGTCAACAAGTTCAAGATCAAGATTAATTTCAAGATTCATTAGAAGAAATTAAGAAGATTCAAGAATTCAAGAGAAGTTGATTTCAAGATTCAAGAGAAGATGAATTCAAGATTCAAGAGAAGAAATCAACAAGACTTCACAAGGGAAGTATTGAAAAAGATTTTTCAAAAACCAAACATAGCACAATTTTGTTTTTTTCAAAAGAGTTTTTCTCAAAATTTTCTAAGTTACCAGAGTATTTACTCTCTGGTAATCGATTACCAATTACCTGTAATCGATTACCAGTGGTAAAGTTTGATTTCAAAATCTTTTAACTGAATTTGCAACGTTCCAAATGCTTTTTAAATGGTGTAATCGATTACAATATATTGGTAATCGATTACCAGTGTATTTGAACATTGAAATTCAAATTCAATTGTGAAGAGTCACATCTTTTCATAAAATGCTTTGTGTAATTGATTACATGGTTATGGTAATTGTCATACCCTAATTTCGTCTGGGGACCATTGTTTGATGGCATGCAACCTTCACTTGACCGCTTCGAGGAACTTGACACCCATCATTAAGCAATCTGTGAAGTTTCACGACATGTCGGGAGTCGAAAGGAAACATTATTGCGCAATCCGTAAAGTTCCATAACATTCTAGAAGCCGAAGAGGGGATGGTTGCGTAATCCGTAAAGTTTCGTGACAAATCAAGCTTTGGAAGTTTCCTTGAATGAATTGACTAATAACCAAAGTGAAACTAACGCTAAAATCAACTCATAAATCAAGCTTTGTCCACAAGAATCACTGAAAACCGTTTTAAGGTCCAACGCCTTAAACTGTCCTCTTTGCTTTTATCGGTTAACATGGACTGTTCAAAAGCATAAAATTAACATGTAACTTTACCACATTCGAAAGAACTACGTAGGTCTGATTTCCTCTTCGATGGAGGATACGTAGGAGCAAAAGCCCTGCTTTTGTCGACCTCGTGAGATGGTTAGAGGTCCAACGCCTTAGCTTTCTCACCAAGTAAAATGGATCATTTTAAGGTCCAACGCCTTAAATGACCCCCTTCCAAGTAAAAATAATCACTTGATTCGCCCCTTTTGAAAGAACTATGTAGGTCTGATTTCCTTATCACAATTGAGGAATACGTAGGAGTAAGGGAAACACCCTTGTCGACCACAAAAGATAAAAAAAATACAAAAAGGCATAAAAAGACATAAAAACGTAAAAAAAGGGAAAATAAAACAATTTGAAGACATCTTTGTACACTCGATTAAAGGTTGCCGTCCTTTGTGACGGACACGTGGGGTGCTAATACCTTCCCTATGCGTAAATACAACTCCCGAACCTTTCACACTTAAAGTTCGTAAACCACACCTTTCCGGTTTTTCCGACGTTTTCCTCGAATAAACGTTGGTGGCGACTCCGTGCATCTTCCTCCCATGGAAGACGCACCCATGAGCCCTCGCGTCGCCCTCCCGCCGAAGGGTAGGTTGCGACAGTTAGCGACTCCACTGGGGACTATTTTTAGAGAGTTAGGCCAATCAATCAGTGTGCATTCCTTACCATGACTTCTCCTTTGTTAGTTTTCCTTTATTTTTTTAGATCCTTGTATATAACTCTTTATGCTTTTAGTATGCTTTTTAAATGTATGCATGAGATAGATGTCTATTCATTTGATGCACACAAACACCAACACTATTTGCACACACAGTGAGTTGAAAAAGGGCCCTATACCCGGGTCCATGGGAACATAAGGAGTAGAGGTGAATCTGTGGTCATCCTAGGTCTCCGACTTGCTTGATAACAGTGAACCCTCATCTAGAGTTTTTCTCTTTGATAACATATTGTTGCTGGTAGTCCCTACTACCGCAATATGTTTTTCGAAGGGGATGATACCTCTAGAAACCATCAAGAGAGATATGACCACCTTGGGAATTATCACTAAAAGCCTTTTAGTTCCTCCCGTTTAGGTCCCTAAAATAGGGGGTACGAAGCGAACACGCTGCATGCGTTTTAAACACTGCCATGCATATAACCTAAATGTCATGTACGCCTTTGCTGTATGATTATTTGAGGATATTTCCATGTTGTGTACATCCCCCTGTTGCGCTTTTGCGCATCTGCATCATGTCGTCACACATACGTTGTATGTTGGTCTCATCTTTTGTCACGGGAGGCTGGAAGGTCCATATCACCTTCTTAACTACACACATAGGGCACTGCGCCCCCAAATGCGCAAGTGAGAAGAGATGATTTTCTGGGCTCTCGTGTCCGTAAATGCATTCATATCATGCATCGCATAAACATCTCTTCATGGCATCATAATGAACATATCGTTCCTACAATTGTCCGTTATCATATTCCAGCCTCACGTTTTGCATGAGTCATTGCATCATCATGCATATGCGTTCAACATACTTTTTGTTCTACAAACTGCATACCTTTTATTTTCATGTTTGCTCATGCATGATCCTTGCGTTTTCCTCTACAAAACAAAAACAAAAAAAGGGGAAGTGTGAAAATTCACACTACATTCTTAGTTGCATGTGTTAGGTACCATGAGCCAACCATGTTGGGATCATAAACCCATTTCTAAAAAAAACACACAACAACAAAACAAAATGATTGAGCATGGTACTTAATGCGTTGTTAACTAGGAAATGATGTTTCTTCGGGCATCTCAATCTCATAATTACATTTTCCATGCATAGCTTAAAGTATTCACGAGTCTTTCATCTCTATGAAATATTGTTGAAGTATTGGCGATCAGAATTGCTATTCCTTGGATTATAGGGTTGAACCAAGCTCATGCTTTTAGGAAAAGGTTCATCAAGTCAAGTTGAAGTATGGAAGTAACCATCTTGCAAAAATTGGGGCAAAAGATGGATCGAGTTACATCGCTGCTTCATCTACTGCCAAACACATTTAGGACTGTTGATGTCCTTGTTACTTCTAGTTTCACCTTGACAAAGATGTAATGGACCATGTTAAAAATCTAAATTGATTCAACCCCATGTCCTGCATAAAAATTCGCAATACTTCAACTGTGCATCAATTACATACATCTATGCTTTTCATTGGTTGCATTGTTCATTGCATTCTTTCCTTAAAAAAAAAAGAAAAAACGAACTTAATCATTTTTATTAAAAAGAAAAGAACATGCTTTACGTTGCCCTTACCGAACCCGTGCTAGAGCTAGAGTAATGGGTAAAGTAGAGGAGGTGCAAGAGCAGATGAAGGCTGACAGGGAGGCCATGAAAGAGCAAATGGCCACAATGATGGAGGCCATGATGAGCATGAAGAAGATAATGAAAGCCAATGAGGTTGCAGTTGCCGCTACCCGCGCTGTTGATAAGGTGAACCCGATGCCCCCATCTGGCCTTAACTAAATGAATCATCCAACCTCAGATATGGTAGGCAAAGATTTGGGAAGTACGAGCGGGGCCCCCATTATGCGCAAATTCAAAACAAGCATGCCTTCCCACCATATGGCTTGCCTCCCAACTATACACCACCCAATGTGGCATACATTCCCAATGAGGATGTCAATAACTCCGCTCTCATGCTCATTGAGAGCCAACAACCTCATCATGTACATGTCTCTTAAACCGTAGGGGAGACACATGAAATGCCCCACCACAATCTAGCAAACTTTGAGCCTTGCCTCGGATATGCCACTGAAGGGCAAGCAGTTGGTGATATACCCCTACAAAACACTTTGGAGGGCCCTCAGTATCACCCACAACCACACCCCTCACATTCCACAACGATTAAAAACCCTCATGCTATGGCGGAAATGGGAAAGTCGGATCATCTAAAGGAAAGGCTCAGGGCCATTGAAGGAGGTGAAGATTATGCCTTTGCTAACCTAGAAGAGTTGTTCCTAGTACCCAATATCATCACCCCTCCCAAGTTCAAGGTGCCGGACTTTGACAAGTACAAGGGGACTACTTGCCCCAAGAACCATCTAAAGACGTGTTGTCGAAAGATGGGGGCATACGCAAAAGATGAGGAACTGTTGATACATTTCTTCCAAGAAAATCTTACTGGGGTAGCTGTTACCTGGTACGTTAACTTGGAACCTTCCCGAGTCCATTCTTGGAAGGACCTAATGGTTGCCTTCGTTAGAAAGTATCAGTACAATTTTCATATGGTTCTGGATAGGATGCAACTACAAAACATGTGCAAAAAGGGGCACGGATCTTTCAAAGAATATGCCCAAAGGTGGAGAGACCTGGCAGCTCAAGTGGCACCTCAATGACGGAGAAAAAATGATAACAATGATAGTAAGCACATTACCAGTATTCTACTATGAAAAGATGGTGGGCTACACACCTTCAAGCTTTGCTGATTTAGTTTTCACCGATGAAAGGATCAAAGTAGGTATGAAAAGAGGCAAATTTAATCATCTTGCTTGGACGAATGAGAAAACTGGGGCAAATGAAGAGGGTGAGAATGAAGGAGAAACCCATGCTGTGACTGCCATTCCTATACGACCAAGTTTCCCACCAACCCAACAATGTCATTACTCAGCCAATAACAACCCTTCTCCTTACCCACCACCCAGTTATCCACAAAGGCCATCCCTAAATCAACTATAAAAACCCACCTACAACACAACCAATGCTAAACACCACCTTTAGCACGAACCAAAACACCAACCAAGAAAGGAATTTTGCAGGAAAAAAGGCTATAGAATTCACCCTAATTCCGGTGTCCTATGATGACTTGCTCCCATATCCACTTGATAATTCAATGGTAGTCATAACCCCTGCTAGGTTTCCTCAACCTCCATTTTTCTGAGGATACGACTCGAACGCAACATGTGCATATCATTGTGCATATCATTGACAGTAATCGATTACCAGTGACAAGTTTTGAATAAAAAGTCAAGAGATGTAACTCTTCCAATGGTTTTTCTCAAGATTTTCTCAAGGTTATAACTCTTCTAATGGTTTTCTTGACCAGACATGAAGAGTCTATAAAAGCATGACCTTGACTTGCATTTAAAGAGCACTTACAACTTTTAGAATTTCTTGAACTACTTTTGAGAAATATTGAAACCTTTGCTTCTCATCTTTCTTCTTCTTCCTTTAACAAAAAGCTTTCCAAGTTTTCTGTTTTCCAAATCTTGTTCTTCTGCAAGTGAAAATTCTTCAGAAAACAAAAGTGTGCTATATCTTTTCATTTTCTTCTCCCTTTGCCAAAAAGAATTTAACAAGGACTAATCGCCCGAATTCTTTTTGTGTCTCTCTTCTCCCTTTTCCAAAAGAACAAAGGACTAGCCGCCTGAATTCTTTTGTGTCTCACTTCTCCCTTGTCAAAGAATTCAAAAGGACACAGTATTGGGAATTCTTTTGATTCTTCCCTTTCCCTTAAACAAAAGATTTCAAAGGACTAACCGCCTGAGATATATTTTGTTTCCCCTTTACAAAGTTTCAAAGGAATAATCGCCTGAGAACTTTGTCTTAACACATTGGAGGGTACATCCTTTGTGGTACAAGTAGAGGGTACATCTACTTAGGTTGTTGTAACTAAGAACAAGAGAGGGTACATCTCTTGTGGATCAGTTTAAGTGGAGGGTACATCCACTTGGTTGTTCAAAGAGAACAAGGGAGGGTACATCCCTTGTGGATCTTTGCTTGTAAAGGTTTTTACAAGGTTGAAAAGAAATCTCACGGACCGTAGGTTGCTTGGGGACTGGATGTAGGCACGGGTTGTTGCCGAACCAGTATAAAATTCTTGTGTTTGTCTTCTTCTTCCCTACACTCTTTAATTTCCGTTGTGCACTTTAATTATCGCTTTTACTTTTGGTTAAGTTTTAATTCATGTTCTTTGCTTTCTTAACTTAGTAGTAAAAGCCTAACTAAATCTAGTAACATTAAGAAGGATAGATTTTTAATTAGTAAAGGCTCATTAATAATTAATTCAATCCCCCTTCTTAATTATTTCGAGACCACTTGATCCAACAAGTGGTATCAAAGCAGGTATCTTGTAGAAAGTTTAACCACTTCAAGATTCATGGCCTCTTCAAATTGTTTGTTTCCTGAAGGGAATTCCATCCATAGGCCACCTATCTTTAATGGTGAGGGTTACCACTATAGGAAAACCTGTATGCAGATTTTCATTGAAGCCATAGATTTAAATATTTGGGAAGCAATATAAATAGGACCTTACATACCCACCGTAGTAGGTGTAAGTACTAGTACCACAACACAAAAACCTAGAGACAAGTGGACTGAAGAAAATAGAAGAAGAATCCAGTATGATCTTAAAGCCAAAAACATTATTACTTCAGCCCTAGGAATAGATAAGTATTTTAGAGTGTCAAATTGCACAAATGCTAAGGAGATGTGGGATACTCTCTAACTTACACATGAAGGCACCACTGATGTGAAAAGATCTAGAGTCAATACCCTTACATATGAATATGAATTGTTTAGGATGAACCCTAATGAAAACATCCAAAGTATGTAGAAAAGATTCACACATATAGTCATTGGCTGTGAGCATCGTGGAACAAAGTTCATGAATAGTTGGGGAGATGAACTGGAAGACCACATTGGGCACTCCTTGTGGGGACCCAACTGGGCTAAGACCTCAAGGCGATATGGAACACTGTTGAGCAAGGCCAAACTCTTTGAATGGATAGTCAACAAGGCCATCATTCACAAACAAGGCTCAAAGGATTTTTTTTTGTCCAATGCCCACTAGTTTATTATGTATCATCATATGGAGGGTTCCCTTTGACTTTCCCCAGATTCTCTTCAATTGTTTTTCTACTGAAGTGATGAAGGACAAGAGCATCGGGAAAGAGATCTACCATAGTGTTGTCCTCACTAAGGTATTTGAAATGCATGGAGTAATGAGGAAATTTCTGTATTAAACACCAATAGATGTGCAAGATAAAATATACCTAGATGGGGTGTTTCTACCAAAGCAGAAAGCCTTTAGCCAAAAGAACATCTCCAAGATGAGTTTGGCAAATGAAGGCTCGTACCTAGATGGGGATGATTCCACACTTGTTGAACTTCAAAAAAAGTTTGGACTCAACACTAGATGGGACGATCAGCTGAATATAGTATGGGAGAAGGTGGATGAAAAAGAAAAAGTGGACGCAAAAGACGCCACTACTCAAGTAAAGCAAAGAACCAAGAAAAAGAAGGACCCACCTTCATCCAAGGTTGTACTTGTTCAACAGCATCCATCTACCACTCTCATTACTCCCTAGGAAACAAGTGTCATGGCCCATGTGTCCAAAAGGCTTGCACCCAAGAAGCAAACACAAAAGCCTTCACCCACTATTGAATGCGTAAAGACACTCAGTGAGATTGAAAGTGTGGATGATATGCCTCTTGTGCTTAGAAAAAGAAAAGTTGCACCACCTTCAGATGAGACTTCTGTGCCTCAAGTGAGTGAAGAAGGTAAAACCAACACAACAGGCTCCTCCTCCTCCTACTCAACCACGTACTAGCAAATGAGAAAAGAGAGGAGCCCAGCGACCCAAGCGTCCAAAGGGTGAGCAATCTTCCATTGCCAATGATGTTGTCAATGATCCTTCTCCAGCTGATGTTCAACTAGTTCGACAGTAGACTTCAACTATTCGACAGTTTGAACAAAGCCTTCATCCCACTGAGACTATACATCTTATGAAGAATAAGAGAACTGAGTCCAGTACTGATATCGATGATGAAGTTCAGTATGAAGAACCTCCATCTCCCATCCACCTTGATCGCCTTCACCCTTAAGGTCTGCCTGTCATAGACCCCAACCTCATTGTCGAAGACATCGCATGGCCGGGTTTTCTCCTTGCCTTTCTCTCTAAGAATGCTTACAACATTCAAAGAAGACTAGACGTGAAATTCCAACCTCAGGCAGATTGGATGAAGCTTCCACGTGATATTGAAGAAAAAGAAGAAGTCACCTGCCCTCCATCGATGCACAAAGATTCTCAAGTTGTATCCACCACTACTGAGCTGGATCGACTAATAGGGATTGAAGTTCTTCCTCCACCAAAGTGGAAGAGACTTCGTCCCAAGGTATCAAAGTATTCATCTATCACGAGTCAATGCAAAAATGTCTACAAGGTTCCTTTTGGGGCCTGTAGAGAAAAGGTGAGCTATGACAAGGACATCATTGGATGGTTTTGCAAGATTGATGCCCAACAGATTGATCCATCCTCTGATGATTTCCTACCAAACTGAAAGTGGTCAGAAAAACATATATTTTTGAAGAAAAACAATATGACTACTGGGGAATGAAAACATGCAGATAGAATTTCTCATAACCAAAATGAGATTTAAGATATTAGCATTTTGTTTCTAAAAAAGCATTAGAAGAAACACTGGGTCCAACCAAATAGGGGAAAAATGCTAAAGGTGTATAAAATCTCACATAGGAAAGTGTTTCATCCTAATTTCGGACTATAGACATGTCATAGATCGACTTTGCAAGTCATTTCCCATCAAATCAAAGATAATATGCATAATCATCATGGATCAATAGGGCTTTATGAGGTGGGATTTAGGTAGGACATTTGGCTTTCGGGCATTCTGGCCTTTCCTCTTTTTCTATTTCCTTTTCTCTTTGGTTCGGTGCGGAACAAGAGAGGACACAAAGATTCGGTTTGTAACTTAAACAGGTGATTGCTCTACACCCCCAGTGTCCAACCAGGTTATCATTGCTTTTCTTTTATATTTTTCTCTATTAACCATTCTACACATCGTTCAGACATCGTCCGGTTCAATGAACCTCCCTTTTCTTCTTTTCTATTTTTCCTTTCTTCAATCTTGATTGATTGATGTTTTTGCACATCTCTAACCCAAGGTAAAAGAAGCTTCTCTTGGAAAACCTTCCAGACCTCTCTTTCTAGGGTAAGGTTGGAAATTTCCATCCTAGGTCAAGGTTATGGCCAAAAAGCTGATGTTTGGCTTAAAGGCTTATAAATGGTGGGACAGGATTCATGTCGGATATCTTGTTTGGAAAATGTCTCAGGAACAAGGGGATGCCCTAATCATTCCCATGAAATGCATATTATGACAATTAGAAATTTTATGCAAAATAAATCATTGCACACATCCATGCAGACACTCAAACGTAATGCTTTTGTGGCCATGTAAACACTAGGTCTTAGGGTTTGCTTCCCCATTCAATCAAACCAGTGTTTCTGAAAAATTTCTCTTTTATCAAGTCACGTACATATACGAGTCCATTTAGGAATTTCGGGAAAATCTTTTAGTGTGTTCACCCTTTAGGCGCACATTCATTCTTTTTCAAAAACCTTTTTGTGTCTTGATCCGTGAATTTTCCAAAGAAAACTAGCGGTCATTCTTTTTCAAAAGCCTGTTGGCTTTTTAGTTTTCTTTCTTGTTTAATTAATAAATTTATTAGTTTTCATGGAAAAAGTTTGTAACCTAGGCAAAATTGTTACCCAAGACTACACTTTACCAAAAAAACAAAAGGCGTGTGAATGAAAAGAAACAAATACACAAAACCTTGTTTTTTCTTAGCTTTTCTGGACTCAAACAAACCATCGTAACGTAACAGTATGACAATACGCTAGATGCGGTAAAGTTTATCACAATGAAGAAGCGATAACATAGAGTACAGTTTTATCGAAATGAGATAACAGATAAAAACTGAAAGCGATAACATAGAGTACAATTTTATCGAAATGAGATAACAGATAAAAACTGAAAGCAATAACAAAATAAAGACGAAATCACAATCTTTTTTAAGCGATCTCAGCCATGCAATCCTGCCTCCTCAAGTGAAGAAATTCATCACATCAGCCATATCATCATCCTGAGCTCCCTCATCGTCCCCAGTCTCAAAATCGGGCTCATCTCCAGGCCATGCAACTGTGGCCCCGAACTGCTCGGGGGTAGGGCACGAGAAATGACTGGGGTCCTGGCTCTGCCAGTGTTGGGTGTACTGGTAGAAGGTCTCGTTCAGCTGTACCTGACCCCTGTGATTAGCTGCCTGCTGGCTAGTCACATGCTGCATGTAAGTGTGCATCTGGAGCTCCATTCTCCTCAGGTGAGCGGATATGGACTCCAAGGATGGTGTCTTCTATAGAGGCAGCAACGGTGCACCTGCGGCTTGTTGTTACTGGCCCTCCTCCTACTGCTGTGCCTTCCTGGGCATGCAGTATTTCTCTATGAAGGCTCTGCTGATGGGAGGCCGAATAAGCCTGGCGGGAGGGATCGACACACCATAGAATTGGCATAGGCCCGTGATCAAAGCAGGAAACCCTAGTGCCCTATTGGACTTCTCTAGGTCCATTGAGTGTCTAGGCAGTGTGATCCCTGCAAACTAATATATAGCATCTGAGATCATTTGGGCAACATGGACACTCACCTGAGTTAGGATGGCGTAGACCAGCTGACCCTTCGGTAGAGGGAGGTCCGAATTATGGTCGCTGGGGAGAATGTTGCTGAGCAGCAATGTCATCCAAATCTGTGCAATGGTGGTCACACTAGTGCGCATGATTCGCACCCGTCTCCCCGCTACGCTTCAGGCAAAGTCCTACCCCAGAATGCAAACCAGTTGGCTGATGGCCTCCTCGTTGAAGCCCGAGACCTGACTCCTCCTCTGGCTAAACTCATAGCGCTGGCCCTCCTCTAAGACCAATGGATGTCCCATAAATTGATTAATGGCATCCTCATCGAAGGGGATCCACTGGCTCCTCACCCAGGAGCGCTTGTCTCTGACTCGCTCCTCCATGGGCCAGGCGTTGGCATAGAATTCCATGACTATCTCTGGGTCGTACTTAGCCATGGGTGACACAAGTTGAGTCCATTGCCTTTGGACAATTTCCTCTTGAAACTCAGCATACTCTCCGTCCCTTAGTTGGACTCGCCTCTCCTTGAGGAATGACCAGCCTTTAATGGCCTCAAATCATCGCTGGTGTTCCTCACTTCGGAACCTGTGTCCATCAAAATCCACATCTACCTGTGGGGTCGCACTAGAACCCTCTCTAGCGGCATCTTTCCTAGACCTCTTGGCTGAAAGCTTTTTCGGAGCCATTTCCTGTGAGGACACACTTGCAAAGTTAGTTTGCATGAAATACCAATTATCACAATAAAGGCCAAACAAACTAAAATGGTGCACACTTATTTCTACCAAACACAAATGTCAATGTGTAATTAGAAAATACTTACACATTGATGCATGGGTTATTTTATGATGAAAGGCATTTTTGGTGAAAGGCATTTTATGACGTATATCCGCACATATATTGATGTAAGCTCCATTGGAGCCTGTAGGCCTAGGATCTTCTTCATCATGGATTCCTTTGCTTCTTGGAAGATGAATGACAGCGGAATGGAGAAGGAAGAGAGAGAGGAGATGTCACTTCAAGGAGAAGATGAGTCTAGAAGAAGCTCACCACCATAGGAGGCCATGGATAAGAGCTTGGAGGAAGAAGGAGATGAATGATGGGAGAGGAAGAGAAGAGCACGAAATTTTGTGCTCTAAGAAAGCTCTGAAATCTGAATTTTAATATTCAAATGATCAAAGTTTAAAAAGTGCACACACATTACCTCTATTTATACCCTAAGTGTCACACAAAATTGGAGGGAAATTTGAATTTCAATTCAAATTTCACTTGAATTTGAAATTGAATTTGTGGAGCCAAACTTTGGAGCCAAAATTTCACTAATTATGATTAGTGAATTTTAGTTATGGTTCAGCCCACTAATCCAAGATCAATTCCAAGATTCTCCACTAAGTATGCTTAGGTGTCAGGAGGCATGTAAAGCATAAAGGACATGCACAAAGTGTGACTATATGATGTGGCAATGGGGTGTAGTAAGGAAATGCTCATCTCCCCCTCTAAAATTTAATTGGATTGGGCTTCTACCAATTCAATTAAATTTTATTTCCCAACACACACATCAAATATTCACTTAGTGCATGTGAAATTACAAAACTACCCCTAATACAAAAACTAGTCTAGGTGCCCTAAAATACAAGGGCAGCAAAATCCTATATTTCTAGGGTACCCTACTTACATTATGGAGCCCTAAATACAAGGATCAAATATAATGACATCCTAGTCTAATATGTACAAAGATAATTGGACCCAACCTTGGCCCATGGGCTTAGAAATCTACCCTGAGGTTCATGAGAACCCTAGGGCCTTCTTCAACAGCTCTAGCCCAATCCTCTTGGAGCCTCTTGCTCATGGCTCTAGTGACTGGTCCCTTCCTAGGGAGGATTGCATCATCCCCTTCCCCTTGAATAGGATTTGACCTCAAATCTGTTAGTTCCTCCTCCTCAATATCAGCTCCACCTACAAAAGGAATTAAATCAGAAATGTTAAAAGTGGTGCTGACTCCATACTCTTATGGGAGGTCCAACCTATAGGCATTGTTATTGATCCTTTCTAAAACCTGAAAAAGTCCATCCCCTCTAGGGCTAAGCTTGGATTTCCTTTTAGTAGGGAATCTATCCTCCCTAAGATGGAGTCAAACCCAGTCACCGTCATTAAGAACTAGCTTTTTTCTTCCTCTATTGCCTTTAGTTGAATACACCTTTGTTTGGTTCTTAACCCTCTCATGCAACTTCTTTACAACTCTGACCTGGATTCCCCTTCTTTATGCATAAAAGAAGTGTCCAGTTGGAGGGGAATAAGGTCTAACGGTGTTAGGGGATTGAACCCATAGACAACCTCAAAAGGGGATTGCTTGGTGGTTCTATAAACCCCCCTATTGTAGGAAAATTCTACATGAGGAAGATATTCATCCCAAGACTTATGGTTGCCTTTCAAAAGAGCCCTTAAAAGGGTGGATAAAGACCTATTTACTACCTCTGTTTGCCCATCAGTTTGTGGATGACAAAGTGGTAGAGAAAAGAAGTTTAGTTCCTAGCTTAACCCATAAGGTTTTCCAGAAGTGGCTAAGGAACTTAGCATCTCTATCTGACACAATGGTCCTAGGCAAACCATGGAGTCTCATAACTTCCCTGAAAAAAAGTTTTGAGATGTGGGAAGCATCATCCACCTTGTGGCATGGTATAAAGTGTGCCATCTTGCTAAACCTATCCACCACCACAAAGATAGAGTCTACACCTCTTTGGGTTCTAGGAAGCCCAAGGACAAAGTCCATACTAATGTCTACCCAAGGTGCAGAGGGGATGGGTAAGGGTGTGTATAGCCCATGAGGCATCACCCTAGACTTGGCTTGTAAACAAGCCACACACCTAGCGCAATGCTTATGGACATCTTTCTTCATATGGGGCCAATAAAACTTTTCTTTGAGTAAGATAAGGGTCTTGTCTATCCCAAAGCGGGCCCATGAGCCCACCCTCATGGATCTCTTTCAAAAGTAATTTCCTAATGGATCCTTGGGGTATGCAAAGCTTTCCCTCTTTGAACAAATACCCCTCAGCCAAATAGAATCCATCTTGGGCCTTTTTCCCACAACTCTTGTAAATGGGAGAGAAATGTTCATCTAAAGCATACAAGTCCCTAATATTATCAAATCCTAAAATTTGGGCTCCTAGGGAGCAAAACAATGTGTGTCTCCTAGAGAGGGCATCAGGTACCACATTTGTTGTTCCCTTTTTGTATTTGATAACATATGGAAATTTCTCTAGGTACTCTACCCATTTTGCATGCCTCTTGTTTAACTTGCTTTTCCCTCTAATGTACTTAAGTGATTGATGATCACTATGAATGACAAATTCCTTGGAAACAAGGTAATGGTCCAAAGTTTGGAGGGCTCTTATTAAGGCGTAAAGCTCTTTATCATAGGTGGGGTAGTTGAGGGTGGCACTATGAAGTTTTTCATTAAAATAAGCAATAGGGTGCCCACCTTGTAACAATACAGCTCCAACTCCCACTCTAGAGGCATCACATTCTAGCTCAAAAGTTTTAGAAAAGTCAGGAAGAGCTAGAGCAGGTGCCTTAGTAAGCTTTTCTTTGAGCAAAGCAAAGGCTTGCTCTTGTTTTTCACCCCAGGTAAATGCCACATTCTTCTTCACTAGCTCATTGAGAGGTGATGCAATTGTAGAGAAATTAGGAACGAACCTTCTATAGAAGCTTGCTAACCCATGGAAGCTCCTAATATCTCCCACACTTTTTGGGATGGGCCATTCATGGATGGCCTTGATTTTCTCAAGGTCCACTTGGACCCCATTTCTACCAACTACAAACCCTAAGAAAACTATATTATCTACAGAAAAAGTACACTTCTCTATATTTGCATAGAGGGTGTTTTTCCTAAGGACTGAAAGAACTTGCCTGAGATGTCCTGAGTGATCATCTAGGCTCCTACTGTACACTAAAATATCATCAAAATAAACAACTACAAATCTACCTATGAAATCCCTTAAGACATGATGCATAAGCCTCATAAAGGTGCTTGGTGCATTAGTGAGCCCAAAAGGCATCACTAGCCATTCATACAAACCAAACTTGGTCTTTAAAGCAGTTATCCACTTATCACCATTTTTCATCCTAATTTGGTGATACCCACTTTTAGGATCAATTTTTGAAAAGATATTGGCACCATGCAACTCATCAAGCAAATCATCAAGTCTTGGATTGGGGTGCCTATACTTTACAATGATGTTGTTGATGGCCCTACAATCTGTACACATTCTCCATGTATCGTCCTTTTTGGGCACCAACAACACTGGCACAACACATGGGTTTAGGCTCTCTTGGACCCAGCCCTTCTCCAACAATTCTTTAACTTGAGACTCTATCTCCTTAGTCTCTTGATAGGAGAAGGTAGAAAGATTGTTTAAGAAGGAGTACAATTTTAATATCACCTTTTGTTGCAAAATGATTTTCCTTCTTAACAATCTTCTTGGAGGAATCCTTTTCCTCTTTTTCCCTTCCCCTTGGACTTTGAAGACAAGGCCTTACTATCCTTCTTTTTCTTTTGTTTTTCTAGTTTTTCTTCCTCATCCCTCTTATCTTTCATAGTTAGTTGATCTTTGGCCACCTGTGAAGGTGTTTGAGGATGCAACACAAATTTAGTGCCAAGTTGGGTGAGGGTAATCTCAATAGTTAGGCCATTGAAAATTGATGCAATCCTACCCCGCAAGGGCATTGGATAGAAGACTCCAAGTAGATTGAGCTAGAGATGCAAGAGAAGGCCCTAGGGTTCTTATGAGCCTTAGGGTAGATTTCGGGCCCATGGGTAAAGTACGAGCCTACTTATCTTTGTAAATATTAGATTAAGGTTTCATTATTTTTAGGCCTTGTATTTAGGGCTCCATAATGTAGGTAGGGTATCCTAGAAATATAGGATTTTTCAGCCCTTGTATTTTAGGGCACCTAGACTAGTTTTTGTACTAGGGGTAGTTTTGTAATTTCACATGCACTAAGTGAATATTTGATGTGTGTGGTTGGAAATAAATTTAATTGAATTGGTAGAAGCCCAATCCAATTAAATTTTAGAGGGGAAGGTGAGCATTTTCTTACTACACCCCATTGCCACATCATATAGTCACACTTTGTGCATGTCCTTCATGCTTTACATGCCTCATGACACCTAAGCACACTTAGTGGAGAATCTAGGAATTGATCTTGGATTAGTGGGCTGAACCATATATAAAATTCACTAATCATAATTAGTGAAATTTTGGCTCCAAAGTTTGGCTCCACAAATTCAATTTCAAATTCAAGTGAAATTTGAATTGAAATTCAAATTTCCCTCCAATTCTGTGTGACACTTAGGCTACAAATAAGGTCATGTGTGTGCATTTTTTTGGAACTTTGATCATTTGAATATTAAACTTCAGATTTCAAAGCTCTTTTAGAGCACAAAATTTCGTGCTCTTCTCTCCCTCTCCTTTCATTCATCTCTTTCTTCCTCCAAGCTCTTATCCATGGCCTCCTATGGTGGTGAGCTTCTTCTAGACTCATCTTCTCCTTGAAGTGGCGTCTCCTCTCTCTCTTCCTTCTCCATTCTGCTGCCATTCATCTTCCAAGAAGCAAAGGAATCCATTGATGAAGAAGATCCTAGGCCTACAAGCTCCAAAGGAGCTTACATCATGTGGTATCAAGAGCATCTTCATCTAGGTGATATTCTTTTGCTTCCTCTATCTTTTTGTTCGGTGAATTCTCTCTAATTCCTTGTTCTTCATCTTATTCTCCATGTATATCCTCCATTGTCTTGTGGTTTGGTGCTGTTTAGAGTAGATTCAAAAAAATAAACCGATTAAATCTTAGATCTACTCTTGTTCTTGCATTTCTATGGTTCAAATTTTGTAGATCTACTCTTGAATCATGTTTTTGTGTTGATTTTAGGTTCTGTAATTTTTCATTCATAATATTCCTATGCTGAACCTTAGATATAAATTTTCTTCCAAAATATTTATTAGAAAAAAAAACACAAAAATCTAAGTGTAAATCACTTAATCCATGTTGTCTTAGAGTCATGTTTAGTCATAGTAATTGTCACATTATGTTCTAGGTTTGTGTTGAATTTTTATTTTTTTGATTGAATTCTAGATACATTTTTTCATGTATTCTTGTCATTCTTAGCCTATCTTTTTAATTTTGAGTCTAATTCATGCATGTTATTTAGTTCATAACATGTTCTAAATCAATTCCTAGAAGTAGTCTTGTTGAACTCTTTTTTTGGTTTTCTAAGTTTCCTACATGATGCCTATGATGTAGTTGAGATGTGGTGCTGAGTTGTGGCTGGATTTGTGAATCAAATAAGTCTTAATCTCTCTTGAATTGTGTCATTCAAGATAATTGAGCATAAGCAAACACAAATTGTAACTATCTAAGCCTTAAGCAACATAAACACTACTCTTGATTTCTAGGTTGAAATCGCTGGTGTTGGCAGCTTGAACATACGAAATTGTGTAAATTACTGGGAATTGGTCACTACGTGTTTTGAGCTGAAATTTTTACTGAATTTTCTAGACATCTGGACAAAAATTATAAAAAAGAAAAAATCAATTTTGATTAAAGGAAAAAATAAGAAAAATAACACAATTTGGCAGAAAAATCAATATCCAGGAAAAAAAAAAGTGAAAGGGAAGCGTGCTTGTTGTTTTGGCTCAAAATTTGTTCTATAATTGGTGCCTATTTTATACCAATCCTAGTTTTGAAATTTCAATTGAAAATTATTGTGAAAACAAGTGCCAAAACTAGAGGTTTCTTGAGTCTTTTTTTTTTAGTTTTTCTACTCTACTCTAGAGCCATTCTAGGTTTCTCTTTGAGTCCTAGCTTGCTTTGTTGTGCTTTTCATTGCTTTAATTGTTGAATAATCCTTGGAAATTTATCTTGTTAAAACTCTATTGGTTTAGCTTTCATTTTATTTTTTTGGTCTTTGGTTATTGCTTGTCTCTTTGTTTCCTTGCTTGTGAGTTGCCATATAGGGAATTAGAAAGAAGGATTGGTGCCATATCTTGAAGAATTTGAGTCAAGAAGCAAGGGGCCAACCACCTTAAGAGCTATTGGACTAAGAAGCACTCCAAATTTAGTGAAACACTAAAGAGAGAATAGCCACCACAATTGAGGACTTTTTTCTTTGTAATTTTGTAGTTGACAATTTTCTTTGCTTTCAAATTTTGTAACAAAAAGGCCTTTCATTGGAAGTAAGTTGGGAGCCTCCGCTAGGTCTCCCTACTTCCATTTATGAGTAGTAATTTTAGGCAATTTTCCCTTAGGATAGTGAGTGCTTTGTTAGGAACCTTAAATGAGGTCATCCAAACACTCTTAGAATCCGCTTAGTTTTCATTTCTTGCATTTTAATTTCTTGCCTACTTCCATAGCTTATATCCTTTACCCTCCATTGTCAAACCGCCTAGATAGGTTGCCTTTTACCAATTAGTTTTTACCTTATCTTTCACACCTCTTTTAGTGTTTATTTTGGCTAGTTTCAACCATAGTTTCTTTTACCTTTTGTTTTCAAACACCCAACAAGAAAGAACCATAACTTAGGAACCAACATGAGTCTTCATTCTTCATCTAGCGTTAATGGTGAGGGTTCTACTCCTAAGGACCCCTTGTATAAGATATTAGATGAGTTTAGATCCCTTAAGTTTTGGAAAGAAAAACAAGAGAGAAAAGAAAAAGGTAAAAAAAGAGTGGAAGAAATAAGTCAAGATGAAAGAGAGAAAATAAGAGAAGATGCAAGAAGAAAAATACTAAAAGAGTTAAGAAAAGAAAAACATGACTCCTATAGTAGTCAAAACTCTTGCAAGAGCCTAAGTGAAGAACTTCGTGACTATTATGAAGGAAGACATAGGTCACATCTTAGACCTCACTCCCATATGAGAGAAAAGGAAAGAAAGCCTCAAGAGGCTAACATTAACTTCCCATACTTCCATGGGAAGGACAATGTAGAGGCTAACTTAGATTGGGAAATAAAGGTAGAGCAACAACTTAAAAGGAAGTCTACTTCAAAATGTTATGGCTCTCACTCTTATCCAAAGAGAGACCAAGGTCAAGGCATCTTAGGGGTGACACCTTCTAAGCCAAAAGATGATAAAGGGAAGACAATAGAAAAGTAACGCCTTAAGGCTAGTATGCAAGAGAAGACTAGCTCCATGAAGTGCTTTAAATGTCTTGGAAGAGGACACATTACTTCTCAATGCCCCACCAAGAAAACCATGATTATGAGGGGCCAAGAAATTTATAATAGCCAAGATGAGGCTACTACTTCACCTTGCTCTAGTAAAAGTGAAGAAGCAAAAGGGGAAGAATCTAGTGAAGAGATCTACCCCCAAGAAGAAGGACAACCTTTAATGGTTAAGGAGGAGTGTAAGGAGGTAAGTATCTCCTCCAAGAGGTTAGCTAAGAAGGAAAGAAATTTTGAAATAAAGACAAATATTAAAGAAATTTCCCCTTTTAGACAACCTCCACATTTTCTCCTTTGTAAAAAGACACTTGTTAGCATTGCCACACCTCATGGGCTTGAGTTTATTCCTTAAGTAAAGGAGTTGTTGGATGGGGGGTTTGGTTTGCTAGAGCTTAAATCCTTGTGCTTTGTTGGTGCCCAAAATAGGTATTATTAGGCACCAAATCCCTAAAATAGGTGGTATGATGAATGTTTTGAGTGGTGCAACCCTCTTTTGTAAAATCACTCGTGCACCCAACATCTTCATGATTTGTGTACATAGGGACTCATTAGGTAGGTTTGTTGTTATTTTTAGTTTCAATACAAACTTAGGTACTCATATGGGACACCTTAGGTTTGTCATACTTTTTGGTAGGAATAATCAACATGAAAATACAGAAAAAATGTATGTTTTATTGCATTACTTTTCTTAATTTTTTAAATAGTGATCAAGGGGTTTCCATGAACTCTAAGAGAATAAAGGTCATTCCTGAGTGGCCTACTCCACCAAGTATAAGGAAAATTTGAGGCTTCCATGACTTAATAAACTTTTACAAAAGATTTATCCCATATTTTTATATACTTGTAGCACCACTCACTGAGTTAGCGAGGAACCATCTTCCTTCATGGGAAGATGCCCATGAAATGGGTTTTTAGACCTTACCTTACTTCAACTTCCCAAACACCACTAATATGTATGTTTTTGTTCTTTTTATAGGTGTTGAGGAAAGAAGCCCAGAGTTTCAAGAACCTCGAGATTTGAGGTCAAATCCTTTTCAAGGGGGAGGGAATGATGCAATCCTACCCCGCAAGGGCATTAGATAGAAGACTCCAAGTAGATTGGGCCAGAGATACAAGAGAAGGCCCTAGGGTTCTTATGAGCCTTAGGGTAGATTTCGGGCCCATGGGCTAAGTACGAGCCCACATATCTTTGTAAATATTAGATTAAGGTTTCATTATTTTTTAGCCCTGTATTTAGGGCTCCATAATGTAGGTAGGGTACCCTAGAAATATAGGATTTTTCAGCCCTTGTATTTTAGGGCACCTAGACTAGTTTTTGTATTAGGGGTAGTTTTGTAATTTCACATGCACTAAGTGAATATTTGATGTGTGTGGTTGGAAATAAATTTTATTGAATTGGTAGAAGCTCAATCCAATTAAATTTTAGAGGGGGAGGTGAGCATTTGCTTACGACACCCCATTGCCACATCATATAGTCACACTTTGTGCATGTCCTTCTTGCTTTACATGCCTCATGACACCTAAGCACACTTAGTGGAGAATCTTGGAATTGATCTTGGATTAGTGGGCTGAACCATAACTAAAATTCACTAATCATAATTAGTGAAATTTTGGCTCCAAAGTTTGGCTCCACAAATTCAATTTGAAATTCAAGTGAAATTTGAATTGAAATTCAAATTTCCCTCCAATTCTGTGTGACACTTAGGCTACAAATAGAGGTCATGTGTGTGCATTTTTTGGAACTTTGATTATTTGAATATTAAAATTCAGATTTCAAAGCTCTTTTAGAGCACAAAATTTCGTGCTCTTCTCTCCCTCTCCCTTCATTTATCTCCTTCTTCCTCCAAGCTCGTATCCATGGCCTCCTATGGTGGTGAGCTTCTTCTAGACTCATCTTCTCCTTGAAGTGGCGTCTCCTCTCTCTCTTCCTTCTCCATTCCACTGCCATTCATCTTCCAAAAAGAAAAGGAATTCATTGATGAAGAAGATCCTTGGCTTACATGCTCCAAAGGAGCTTACATCATAAATGATCTTCCTATAAATTGCCACGACCTTCCTAAAAGAATATGTCCTGCCTCCATGGGAACTATATCACAATTAACTTCATCCTTATATGTCCCAATGGATAAAGGTACCTTCACTTGTTGGTTAACTATCATTTCCCCTTGCTCATTGAGCCATTGAAGTTTATAAGGTTTTGGGTGGGGAATGATAGTGAGGTTCAACTTGGAAACTAATCTTGTGCTACAACAATTGCAACAAGATCCACTATCCACAATGAGAGAACAAGTTTTATCTAAAATTTTGCATCTTATATGAAAGATGTGCTCTCTTTGGGATTGAGATAGATCACAAGATTGACCTCCAAGGAGCCTTCTAACCATTAAGAGGTCACCTTCTTCATGGGGGTAGACTTCCTCACTAGACTCTTCACCCCTTACCTCATCTTCACTTCCACTAGAGGAAGGGAAAGAAGTAGTCTCCTCTTGACTACTATAAATGTCTTGACCCCTCATGATCATGGTTTTCTTTGTGGCGCATTGAGAGGCAATGTGACCTCTCCCAAGACATTTGAAGCATTTAATGTTGCTAGTCCTTTCTTGGGAACTAGTCTTAGGGGTGTATATCTCTATGGTCTTACCCTTATCTTCCTTGGGTTTTGAAGGTGCAGCCCCTAAAATTCCATGGGCTTGGTCCTTCCTTGGATAAGAGTGAGAGCCATAAGATTTTGAAGAAGGCTTTCTTTTAAGTTGTTGCTCCACTCTTATACAAAGTTGGACTAGCTCATCTAGGTCCTTATATGGAAGGAGTTCAACCTTGTCCCTCACTTTCATATTAAGCCCACTAAGGAACCTAGCTATGCTTGTTCTTTCCTCCTCCCTAAGTCCAGCTCTTAAAATGAGTAGTTCCATTTGTTGTCTATATTCTTCAACACTCATACTCCCTTGTCTAAGCCTTTGGAGCTTGTCTATAAGCTCCCTTTCATAGTAGGAGGGAATATGCCTCTTCCTAAGGGCACTCTTAAGATCATTCCAATACTCTACTGGAGGATCCCCATGAATCCTTCGTTCCCTAACAAGGGAAGTCCACCCATAGAGGGCATACCCTTAAAAGCTAAGGGTAGCCAATGGAACTTTTCTCTCTTCGCTAATATGATGGCAAGCAAAGAGTTGTTCAACCTTCATTTCCCAATCTAAGTAGGCCTCAACATTATTTTTTCCATGGAAATATGGGAGGCTAATGTTAACCTCTTGAGACCTTCTATCCTTTTCTCTTCTTTGGGAGTGATGTTTTGTATGCGAACTATGGCGCCCTCTATAATAGTCGCTAAGTTCTTCACTTAAACTTTTGCAAGAGTCATGATTACTATAGGAGGCATGCTTTTCTCTTTTCATTTCTTTCATTATTTTTCTTCTTTCTTCCTTTCTTATTTTCTCTCTTTCATCTTGACTTATTTCTTCCACTCTTTTTTTACCTTTTTCTTTTATCTCTTGTTTTTCTTTCCAGAACTTAAGGGATCTTAACTCATCTAATATATTATTTAAGGGGTCCGTAGGAGTAGAACCCTCACCATTAACACTAGATGAAGAATGAAGACTCATGTTGGTTCCTAAGTTATGGTTCTTTCTTGTTGGGAGTATGAAAACAAAAGGTAAAAGAAACTATGGTTGAAACTAGCCAAAATAAACACTAAAAGTGGTGTGAAAGATAAGGTAAAAACTAATTGGTAAAAGGCAAGCTACCTAGGCGGTTTGACAACGGAGAGTAAAGGAAATAAGCTATAAAAGTAAGCAAGCAATTAAAGTGCAAGAAATGCAAACTAGGTAGATCCTAAGAGTGTTTGGATGACCTCATTTAAGGTTCCCAACAAAACACTCACTATCCTAAGGGAAAATTGCCTAAAATTATTACACACAAATGGAAGTAGGGTGACCTATTGGAGGCTCCCAACTTACTTCCAATGAAAGACCTTTTTGTTACAAAATTTGAAAGCAAAGCAAATTGCCAATTATAAAATTACAAAAAAAAAGGTCCTTAATTGTGGTGGCTATTCTTTCTTTGGTGTTTCACTCAATTTGGAGTGCTTCTTAGGCCAATAGCTCTTAAGCTGGTTGGCCCCTTGCTTCTTGACTCAAATTCTTCAAGGTATGGCACCAATCCTCCTTTCCAATTCCCTATATGGCAACTCACAAGCAAGGAAACAAAGAGACAAGCAATAACCAAAGACCAAAAAAAATGAAATGAAATCTAAACCAATAGAGTTTTAACAAGACAAATTTTCAAGGATTATTCAACAATTAAAGCAATGAAAAGCACACAAAAGCAAGCTAGGACTTAAAGAGAAACCTAGAATGGCTCTAGAGTAGAGTAGAAAAACTAAAAAAAAGACTCAAGAAACCTCTAGTTTTGGCACTTGTTTTCACAATAATTTTCAATTGAAGTTTCGGAACTAGGATTGGTATAAAATAGGCACCAATTATAGAACAAATTTTGAGCCAAAACAACAAGCACACTTCCCTTTCACTTTTTTTTCCTGAACACTGATTTTCCTGCCAACTTGTGTGATTTTTCTTATTTTTTACTTTAATCCAAATCGCTTGGTTCTTTTTTTTATAATTTTGGTCCAGATGTCTAGAAAATTAAGTAAAAATTTCAGCTCAAAACATGTAGTGACCAATTCCCAGTAATTTATACAAGTTCGTATGTTTAAGCTGCCAGCACCAACGATTTCAACCTAGAAATCAAGAGTAGTGTTTATGTTGCTTAAGGCTTGGATAGTTACAATTTGTGTTTGCTTATGCTCATTTATCTTGAATAACACAATTCAAGAGAGCTTAAGACTTATTTGATTCACATATCCAGCCACAACTCAACTTTATCATAGGCATCATGTAGGAAACTTAGAAAACAAAAACAAAAAGTGCAACAACAAGACTACTTCTAGGAATTGATTTAGAACATGTTATGAACTAAATAACATGCATGAATTAGACTCAAAATTTAAAAGATAGGCCAAGAATGACAAGAATACATGAACAAATGTATCTAGAATTCAATCAACAAAATAAAAATTCAACACAAACTTAGAATATAATGTGACAATTACTATGACTAAACATGACTCTAAGACAACATGGATTAAGTGATTTACACTTATATTTTTGTTTTTTTTTCTAATCAATATTTTGGAAGAAAATATAGATCCAAAGTTTCAGCACAATAATATTATGAATGAAAAATTATAGAACCTAAAATCAACACAAAAACATGATTCAAGAGTTGATCTACAAAATTTGAACCATAGAAATGCAAGAACAAGTGTAGATCTAAGATTTATTTATTTTTGAATCTACTCTAAACAGCACCAAACCACAAGACAATGGAGGATATACATGGAGAATAAGATGAAAGAGAATTCACCAAACAAAAAGATAGAGGAAGCAAAAGAACATCACCTAGATGAAGATGCTCTTGATATCACATGATGTAAGCTCCATTGGATCATGTAGGCCTAGGATCTTCTTCATCAATGGATTCCTTTGCTTCGTGGAAGATGAATGGCAGCGGAATGGAGAAGGAAGAGAGAGAGGATATGCCACTTCAAGGAGAAGATGAGTCTAGAAGAAGCTCACCACCATAGGAGGCCATGGATACGAGCTTGGAGGAAGAAGAAGATGAATGAAGGGAGAGAAAGAGAAGAGCACGAAAATTTGTGCTCTAAAAGGGCTCTGAAATCTGAAGTTTAATATTCAAATGATCAAAGTTTAAAAAATGCACACACATGACCTCTATTTATAGCCTAAGTGTCACACAAAATTGGAGGGAAATTTGAATTTCAATTCAAATTTCACTTGAATTTGAAATTGAATTTGTGGAGCCAAACTTTGGAGCCAAAATTTCACTAATTATGATTAGTGAATTTTAGTTATGGTTCAGCCCACTAATCGAAGATCAATTCCAAGATTCTCCACTAAGTGTGCTTAGGTGTCATGAGGCATGTAAAGCAAGAAGGACATACACAAAGTGTGACTATATGATGTGGCAATGGGGTGTCGTAAGCAAATGCTCACCTCCCCCTCTAAAATTTAATTGGATTGAGCTTCTACCAATTCAATTAAATTTATTTCCAACCACACACATCAAATATTCACTTAGTGCATGTGAAATTACAAAACTACCCCTAATACAAAAACTAGTCTAGGTGCCCTAAAATACAAGGGCTGAAAAATCCTATATTTCTAGGGTACCCTACCTACATTATGGAGCCCTAAATACAAGGATCAAATATAATGACATCCTAGTTTAATATGTACAAAGATAATTGGATCCAACCTTGGCCCAAGTATCTTGAATGACACAATTCAAGAGAGATTAAGACTTATTTGATTCACAAATCCATTCACAACTCAGCACCACATCTCAACTACATCATAGGCATCATGTAGGAAACTTAGAAAACCAAAAAAAGAGTTCAACAAGACTACTTCTAGGAATTTATTTAGAACATGATATGAACTAAATAACATGCATGAATTAGACTCAAAATTCAAAAGATAGGCTAAGAATGACAAGAATACATGAAAAAATGTATCTAGAATTCAATCAAAAAAATAAAAATTCAACACAAACTTAGAACATAATGTGACAATTACTATGACTAAACATGACTCTAAGACAACATGGATTAAGTGATTTACACTTAGATTTTTGTGTTTTTTTTTCTAAAAAATATTTTGGAAGAAAATTTATATCTAAGGTTCAGCATAGGAATAGTATGAATGAAAAATTACAGAACCTAAAATCAACACAAAAACATGATTCAAGAGTAGATCTACAAAATTTGAACCATAGAAATGCAAGAACAAGAGTAGATCTAAGATTTAATCGGTTTATTTTTTTGAATCTACTCTAAACAACACCAAACCACAAGACAATGGAGGATATACATGGAGAATAAGATGAAGAACAAGGAATTAAAGAGAATTCATCAAACAAAAAGATAGAGGAAGCAAAAGAACATGACCTAGATGAAGATGCTCTTGATACCACATGATGTAAGCTCCATTGGAGCTTGTAGGCCTAGGATCTTCTTCATCAATGGATTCCTTTGCTTCATGGAAGATGAATGGCAGCGGAATGGAGAAGGAAGAGAGAGAGGATATGCCACTTCAAGGAGAAGATGAGTCTAGAAGAAGCTCACCACCATAGGAGGCCATGGATACGAGCTTGGAGGAAGAAGAAGATGAATGAAGGGAGAGAAAGAGAAGAGCACGAAAATTTGTGCTCTAAAAGGGCTCTGAAATCTGAAGTTTAAAATTCAAATGATCAAAGTTTAAAAAATGCACACACATGACCTCTATTTATAGCCTAAGTGTCACACAAAATTGGAGGGAAATTTGAATTTCAATTCAAATTTCACTTGAATTTGAAATTGAATTTGTGGAGCCAAAATTTCACTAATTATGATTAGTGAATTTTATTTATGGTTCGGCCCACTAATCCAAGATCAATTCCAAGATTCTCCACTAAGTGTGCTTAGGTGTCATGAGGCACGTAAAGCATGAAGGACATGCACAAAGTGTGACTATATGATGTGTCAATGGGGTGTAGTAAGCAAATGCTCACCTCTCTCTCTAAAATTTAATTGGATTGGGCTTCTACCAATTCAACTAAATTTTATTTCCCAACACACACATTAAATATTCACTTAGTGCATGTGAAATTACAAAACTACCCCTAATACAAAAACTAGTCTAGGTGCCCTAAAATACAAGGGCTGAAAAATCCTATATTTCTAGGGTACCCTACCTACATTATGGAGCCCTAAATACAAGGATAAAATATAATGACATCCTAGTTTAATATGTACAAAGATAATTGGATCCAACCTTGGCCCAGGGGCTTAGAAATCTACCCTGAGGTTCATGAGAACCCTAGGGCCTTATTCAGCAGCTCTAGCCCAATCCTCTTGGAGCCTCTTGCTCATGGCTCTAGTGACTGGTCCCTTCCTAGGGAGGATTGCATCATATTTACACATACATTTTTTTTTAAAGCAGTTTTTTATGCTACATATCCACATATATGCACATTTCTTTTGAAAGGTCTTTTATGCTACATATCCACACATATATACACACATTTTTTTGAAAGACATTTTCATGCTATATATTCACTCACACACATATATATATACACACATTTTGAAAGGCATTTTCATGCTATATATATACATACATTTTGAAAGGCATTTTCATGCTACTTAGGTGCAAGGCACTTACCATGATGAAGCAAATTCAAATGCTAGCCTAAAAAATCCCACGAACGTGTTCTCATATTCATGCATTTTTACGTCCAAGACCAAAAAACTTAGATTCCTAGGCCTAAGTCATGTTTTTGGCACTTTATTCTAGCTTCTATAAACTGTCCACACACTCAAAATGGCAGCCATATATGCACAAATTCGTTCCACAAGCAAAATTTCACAATACCACACGCAAAAGCCATTGAGGCATTTCACCAAACACTTGGTGGGCACATGTTTAAAATGAAAAAAATGAGGAACAGGGGCAATGTGACATGCCCATTCATCTCAGAATTCAAAATAGGCCTACGGCCATCCCCTATAGCCCCCCAACCCAACCAATCAAGCATGAATTCACACATAATTCATCTCACGCAATTTGCAAAAAGCAAGCAACCAAAGCACTAAAATACTACAATGGAAAGCCAAAGATCAAAGGGAAGTGGCACTTACTTGTAGGGAGTGAACAAAAATGCAGAAAAATGGAAGCAAAGATGCAAAAAGCTTGCTTGAGGCTGTTGAACTCGAAAATCCCGTGAGCACTTGGGGTTTTTAAGCTTTGGGGAAGAAATAGGGTGAAGAAATGGCTTCAACCCCCCCCCCCCCCCCCCCCCCCCCCCATTTTATGTTTTTGGATCAGACATGCTCGCATATGCATAAAAAAAATGGGTGAAAAAATGGCTTCTCCAATTCGTAGGATGACAAGATGCAAATGCATGCTTATGATTTGGATGTTTAAGTGCAGCAATTAAGCAGGTGTTTATTGTGTTCAATTTTACTTAAATGCTTACGACACCCCTTCGATTGAGCCAAATGGCTCTGGATTCAGTGGGAAAAATTGAAAGTGTAGGTTCTTAAGAAGTAAAAACACAACACAGGAAGTTAAGACACAAATCATTAATCCAATATTTATTAATGAAGCGATCATGGTTTACATAGGATTTTAAAATGCTAGAAATCCCAATGAGTCCTCGGAAAACAAACATGTATTGAACCTTCTAGTTGCCCCAGGTACTATGCATAATATCATTTGACTATATCGGAATTCATGGGTGAAGGCAATTCTTCATCGTCCATCTGGCAAGCAACAAAGCTCCTCCTGAAAATTCCATTTTCATAATGAAAGGTCCCTCGTAATTTGGGGCCCACTTTCCCCTATGGTCCTTTTGAGCTTGGGATACTTTCTTCAAGTTAAGATCCCCTTCGCTGAACTTGTGTGGGCGTACCTTCTTGTCGAAAGCATTCTTCACTCGGCTTTGATACAATTGCTCATGGCTAATGGCGGCCAATCTCTTACCTTCTATAAGATTCAACTGATCAAAGCGAGTTCGAGCCCATTCCAATTCCTCCAATCTTGATTTGGCTAGAATCCTCAATGAAGGAACCTCTACTTCAAATGGAAGCACAACCTCTATCCCGTATACCAAAGAGAAAGGGGTTGCCCCAGTTGATGTGCGTACCGAGGTTCGATAACCGTGCAGCGCAAAAGGGAGCATCTTGTGCCAATCCTTGTATGACACGGTCATCTTCTGAACTATTTTCTTGATGTTCTTATTAGCAGCCTCAACTGCCTCGTTCATCTTGGGCTTGTAAGGTGAAGAATTGTGATGTTGGATCTTGAAATCCTCACACATTTCCTTCATCATTTTATTGTTCAGATTGGTGGCATTGTCGGTGATAATCTTCCTAGGAAAACCATACCGGCAGATTATTTCTTTCTTTATGAACCTTACCACTATGCTCCTAGTCACACTGGCGTACGAAGCCACTTCAACCCATTTGATGAAGTAGTCAATGGCGACCAAAATGAAGTGATGTCCACAAGTGCCAGGCATTCACCAATAATGTCAATGCCTGCCCGTGCCTTTGAACGTCTTGGCAGCGCCTTGGCCGTTCTCTATAGTGAGCCAGTAATACCCTGCCCTTAGAATCTTCTAAGCCATGGCATGTCCGTTGGCATGTGTTCCAAAGGACCCCTCATGAACTTCTACTAGTATATGCTCAACCTCCCTGGCATCCACACATTGGAGCAAAACCATATCATGGTTCCTCTTGTACAGGATATTTCCACTCAGGAAGAAGCCGGCTCCTAACCTTCGCAACATCCTTGTCTCTGATATATTGCTTGATGTCGAAGTACCAAGGTTTGCCATCTTGCTCTTCTTCTATCAAGCAGCAATGTGCAGGCTTGCCACAACATCTAAATTCAATGTACGGTAAATCCCCGTGTGGGGTCAGTTGGAACATGGATGCCAGGGTGGCAAAGGCATCAGCCATATGGTTCTCCCCCCAATGCACTAGGCCTGGTAGGGTATCAACTTATGATCCCTAGTCTCCCATTCTCCTCTTAACTGGTGCATTACTAAGGACGAGTCCCCATATACCTTGAGCAACTTGACCTTGAAGTCAATTGCCACTTGGATCCTGTTGGAATTCCCCTATAGTTGCTTTTTGTTCCACTTTTTTTTCGTTCAACTATATTCAAGGGAAATCCAGTTTGTCGGAAAGCGCACCGGATCGTCAAGTATTTAAAAATTAAAATAGATGAATCCGCGTATCCAACACAGGGAACTAACGTTAGCCTGAATTAAGTTCAGAAATGAAGCATTGTTGAGAGAACATGTATGATTGATAATTCCAAACAGAATTTAAACTAAACTTTTATGCTAAATCTATAAAATGCAAAGTAAGTAAAAGTGACAGCAGTAGGTAGAAATGTTAGGTCTTTCTCACAGACAAGTTAATGCATATAAATATATTTCTCTAATCAATCATGCTCTTGTGTTCTATGTTGTAGCCTAAATTACTAAACCTCAATCCCTCGTCGTACCGAATCAATCCAAGCTTCGTCCTCAGATCCCTCTTGTTGGACTAGGCCCAATTGAGACAGCCCTTTTAGGTTTAGACTAACTTAAACTGAGTTTCGTCCGCAGATCCCTCTTGTAAGACTATACTTAGCTCAAGTAGCTTACGAAAGTTTAGCCTAATTTAGCCTAAGCTTCATCCGCAGATCCCTCTTCTAAGACTAGGCCTAGACTAAACAGCATTATTGTAACAACATAATTAAAACCAAAACTTAATGTGCGGATCCCTCTTGTAAGATTAAGTTTCAATCCTACTTCAATCAAGTTCTAAGGCAACAGTACATTTCCCAATGCTAAAGTCACCTAACTATGCACACAAATGGATGATCAGACCAAAAGCATACAAACATTAAGCATTGAAGGATGCTTTGAACACAAAAAACATAATCAATAAGATATTAGGTATTTACATCAACTGTTCATTTGAAATTCCCAACTAGGGTGCTTAGCCAGCCATTACAAAGAAACCCAAACAATAATAATCTTACAAAACCTAGGTTTCAATGCACAAGCTGCTCCTCTTGATGCTTCTAGGGCTATTTTTTCCAAATAGGCACTGTGTGTGCTCTGGAATCTGTGCCCTTTCTTCTGCCTAAAATCTGTCTAAAAGTGTATAAAAATGTGTGTAAAAGTGTACCCTAATTTTGCACAGGACAGACTTTAAATATGCTCTGAATTTGTGCCCCTAATCCTTATCTTCCCATCCTCAACTTGGTTTACCAGCTGCTCAAAATCGACGTCTAGGTCCTCGATATCATTACCTTCACAAGACTTATTGTCGGATCTATACCATTTAATCGCAACAAAAATAAACATGCAGAAGAATGAGAATGGATGAAAGTGTAAGAACAAATGAAGAAGGATTGTATATTTATTATTTTGTGATAACAAAAGACAAGCCCAAACAGGGAGAGAACCCTAAAGCCCAGTCTTAGCAATAGGGTTAAGACTAACAAATTACATTGTGCTTGCCACAGAAATTCCGGGTTGTTTGACAATCCGCCAATTCCCTAATTCGAACTCAGGAGGGCATGGCCGCACCTAATTTGGTTTCTCTTGAGGGGTCTCTTCATGTATCATGGCGACCCGCCCTTCGCACATCCAACCCGCGCTGACAAAGGTTTTGTCGATGTGACATAAGGGAACCCCTTTCATTTGCGGTCCATGCGAATGGCCTATGCTCCTTCCCCTCCTTTCTAGGGAAAACCTCCTCACGTCGGCGCGTGTAGGTTTATTTCCCAGCCTGAACCTTCTGCATTTTCCTATGAACTCTATCAAGCTCGCCACACCATTGTTTTTCCAGCCCAAACCCATGTCGGGCTCATATCCATGCCCCAACATCACACGGGCTACCATCAATGCGGCTTCCGATGAGCGCGGTTGCACCGGGGGAGACTCCACATAAGCGTTGCTCACCACTTTGAATGCTTGAAAGGCCGTCTCCAAGAATTCCTCCGTGGCCTCCATATAAGGTGTAGAAGAAAGACAACTTAGAAGAATGTCTTCCTCCCCCGAGACTATGATCAATTTCCCTTCCACCACAAATTTCAACTTTTGGTGGAGCGCTGAAGGGACTACCCCAACTGAGTAAATCCAAGGTCAGCCTAATAGGCAACTATAGGTCGGGTTGATATCCATTACTTGGAAAGTCATCTGGCAGACGTGGGGTCCAATCTAAATTGGGAGATCAATCTCCCCCCTTACGTCCCGGCGCCTGCAGTCAAAAGCCCGCACGACCATGGAGCTCAGCTTTAGGTGTGACGCATTGAAAGGAAATTTGTCCAAGGTAGCCTTGGGCATGACATTAAGTGACGAGCTGTTGCCAATAAGCACCTTGGCCACGATGTGGTCCAAACACTTGACGGATACATGTAAGGCCTTATTATGTCCCTGGACCTCGACGGGTATCCCTTCATCAACGAATGTGAGGTAATTGTTGGCGGTAATATTGTTGATGATGCATGTTAGTCGATGAATACGACTAACTTTTGTGTATAAAACTTGTGCAAATTGTATCAAACTCCTCCAATTTATGGTTATTTTGTAGGGTTGTAATTACTTTTTGTTAAAGATAGGTAATAAATACTTAGTACTTCCATTTTGTGTGTTTAATAATCATTTTCTCTCAATTTCAGGTCAATTAGGCAAGTTTGTGAAGTATTAATTTTCACCCTCTCGCTAAGCCAATCTGTTGGCTTAGCGAGCCATCCGCTGAGCGCACCATTGCTTGGCTAAGCGCGAGGAAGAGTCTGGAAGAAGGATGAGTTGTGCATTTGCGCTGAGCGAAGGTTCATCCGGCTAAGCGTACCGCTTCAGTCCATCTACTGAGTGAGAAAAGCATGCGCTAAGCCAAAATTCACTAACGCGCGCTAAGCGGTTCAGAGTTGCACTAAGTTCGCAAGCACGAACAAAGCCACCTATTTAAGCCTGAAATCAGATTTTGGAGTGGAGTTTGGCCTTTTCTTGAAGCTTCTACATGTCTAGAGATTTCTAGAGAGAGAAAGGTCCAAGTTCCAAAGAGTTTGAGAGATTTTGTTGTGTGAAGACCTACAGAGAACCGAGCTTGAAGAGGAAGCCGTCCTGAAAGCTTGAGATGAGTTTGTGAGTGATTGTGAGGTTCTAGAGGTGGAGGAGACATCCTCACTGCTTGTATTTCTTCAATCCTTCATCTTTCTCTTCTCTTTGTTGTAAAGGAAGCTTCCCAGTTATGGAGAGCTATATCCTCTGTTGGTTCTTCCTTGCACGTACTTGATGTAAATACCTGTATATCTATTTAATGATGTTTTGTGTGTTCATTGTGCTATCAAAACTTCATTCTACCATGCTTTTTCCTTGATCACGTAGATGCATGTGTCTTTAGGATCATTCAATAGTGGAAACTGGTATGATTCTTAGAACTTGATAAGACAGGGCTAGTTTATTGTATTATCACGACGGATTGGGGTACGGTAACCTAGTTGTTGTATGTTTGTCTTAATGCGGTTCTGGTCGAGTTTAGTCCAACAAGAGGAATCTGCGAACAATGTTTGATCAGGATTAGGCTAGACTATCATGAGGAGCCGAGGTTTAGCATTTCAGGAGACATCATAGAACACATGAGCATTGTTAAGTAGAGAATATCCTTTTAACATCAAGCACCTATTAGGAAGACCAACATGTTGTCTACTTGTCTTTACACATCATTACTCATATGATTTTCCTTTTGATAGATTAGTTTACATACTTGTTCATAGTCAACACATCTCTTTTTATACCAGACATCTATTCACTGAAGTAGCTTTACCAATTAACACAAGTTCCCCGAGAATTCGATACTCGGTTCTTACCGTTTTATACTACTTGCACGATCCGATGCACTTGCCGCGACCGAACAAATTTTTGGCGCCATTGCCAGGGAGCTTCTTTCTATTTGGAGATTTAGTTTAGTCCTAGGTATCTATTCTTTATTCTTTGATAAATTGTGAATATTTACTTTCAATTCATATTTGTTTTCCTTTTGAACTGGATAACCGTTGTTTCTGTTAGTGTTTTATATGCATAAATCTCCCACAGGAAATTTAGTTCCTCTGGGACTTAGAGATTGAAGCTACATTAAGAAGGAACAGAGCCGAGAGGAGAAGGAAATTACTGCAAGACGAGACAGTAGCGTCCATTCTTGAGGAAGGAACTCATTTTTCTGATTCGTCATCATCTGATTCACCATCATCAAGGGAATCTGCAACCTATTTTCCAGAAGTCGTTTCTATGGCAGATGAAAACCAGCAGAGAGTTACCCTTGAGGACTATTCAAGCAGTTTAGTGCCGCAATTCTTTACCAGCATTGCACGTCCTGAAGTGCAAGCTCACAACATAAACTACCCTCATTCTTTGATTCATTTAATACATGGTAACTTATTTCAAGGATTACCAAATGAGGACCCCTATGCACATTTGGCAACATTTATTGAAATTTGTAACACTAAAAAGATTGCAGGTGTGCCAAATGAAGCCATTAGACTCAGTCTATTTTCATTTTCCTTGGCAGGAGAAGCCAAGAGGTGGCTCCACACATTTAAGGGTAACAGTCTGAAAACCTAGGAATAAGTTGTTTAAAAGTTTCTGATGAAATATTTCCCAGAGTCAAAGACTGCGGAAGGGAAAGCTGCAATCTCTTCATTTCATCAGTTCCCTGACGAGTCCTTGAGTGAAGCGTTGGAAAGGTTTAGAGGTTTATTGAGAAAGACTCCCACACATGGGTTCTCTAAGCCAATTCAATTGAATATGTTTATAGATGGACTGAGACCACAAACCAAGCAACTGCTAGATGCTTCAGCAAGGGGAAAAATAAAGTTGAAGACCCCTGAAAAGGCAACTAAGCTAATTGAGAATATGTCAGCCAGCGATCATGTCATTTTGGGCGACAGAGTTCATCAACCCACAAAGAAAAGCTTGTTAGAACTATCATCACATGACGCTTTATTGGCACCGAATAAGTTGCTTTCTAAGTAACTTGAGATTTTAACAGAAACACTCGGTAAGTTGCCAACTAAACTGTCTATTGGTCAACCTACACATTCTTCTGTTTTGCAGGTTACAGGTTGTACCATCTGTGGTGAGGCTCCTGAAATAGGCCAATGTATTCCCATTGAAGAAAACACTCAAGAAGTTCACTATATGGGAAATCAATAGAGACAAGGATATACTCAAGGAGGATTTTCAGGCTTCCAGCAGGGTCCCTTATAATCAACAAGGATAGTGGAGGTCACACCCTGGCAATCAATTCAACAAAGAACAGGGTGGACCTTCGAACAGGCCAATCCAACAAAGGCCTAACATCTTTCAGAGGACTACTAAGCTGGAAGAGACTATGACTCAGTTTATGCAGGTAACAATTTCAAATCATAAAAGCACTGAGTCAGCACTAAAAAACCTTGAAGTCCAAGTGGGACAACTGGCCAAGCAGATAGCTAACAAGTCATCCAACAGTTTTGTGGTGAATACAAAAAGAATCCCAAGGAGGAATGCAAAGCTATGATGACAAGGAGTAAAAGGTTTATGGAGGCAAAAGATGAGGATAGTGTAGTGTACAAGAAGAAAGCTGCTGAAAAGAAAGGTACTGATGAAAAGAAAGATGATGTGATAGGTGAAAGCAATCATGAAAAAGAGAAACAAATAATGGTCAAGAAAAAATAATTTAATGACCAAGAAAAAGAAAAAGAAGGATAAAAAGAAAAAGAAAATTGAAAAATTGAAAAAGATGAAAAAAAATAAGAATGAAGAGAAAAATAGAAGTGAACAAGTTAGAGAGAAGAAAACAGAAAAAGCTGTGAACGAAGGTGTGGAAGTACCATATCCTATGGTACCTTCCAAGAAGGAGAAGGACCTCCATTTGGCGAGATTTTTAGATATTTTCTGGAAACTGGAAATGACCATGCCCTTTGGAGAAGCTTTATAGCAGATGTCACTCTACTCCAAGTTTTTGAAGGATATGTTGATAAGGAAACACAAGTATATTAACCAAGAAAACATCATGGTGGAAGGAAATTGTAGTGCTGTGATTCAAAAGATCCTTCCACCCAAGCACAAAGATCCCGGGAGTGTAACCATTCCTTGTTCAATTGGAGAAGTCACTGTGGGAAAGGCTCTTATTGATCTAGGAGCCAGTATTAACTTAATGTCACTCTTCATGTGCAGAAGGTTGGGAGAGTTGGAGATCATGCCCACTAAGATGACTTTACAACTTGCTGACCGCTCCATTACCAGACCATATGGAGTAATTGAAGATGTGCTGGTCAGAGTGAAACATTTTATCTTCCTGGAAGACTTCGTGGTAATGAATATCTATGAAGATACTGACATTCCTGTAATATTGGGAAGGCCATTCATGTTAACTGCAAGTTGCATCGTTGATATGGCGAGAAAGAAGCTGGAGCTGGGCTTTGAAGATCAAAAAATTGATTTTGATTTGTTTGTCGAAGACAAGCCTGCTCCAGAACAAAATGTTTGCCTACAGGTAATGGAAGTAGGTTAAGAGGTTCTGAAGGTAAGAACCAAAACATGATATCCCCATTGAGGTAAAAGCATCAAGCTAATGACGTTAAAGAAGCGCTTCCCGGGAGGCAACCCAGTTTTAATTTCTGTTATCTTTGTTTTTCATGCATCGTATCATGTGGAACTTGCTTTATAATCAGTACATTGGAGTATATTATCTTGTTTTTGAATGATAGATATAAGGGTTTCAATTTCTTAAGGAAGGGACTGAAAAATAACTTACAAATTTTTTTTTTTGAAAAACAGTCCTGTCGCTAAGCACAAGCCTCGCGCTAAGTGCATCTTTGGTCATGTGCTAAGCCGAGAGTCTCTAGCACTTAGCACTCAACCCTTGCATCTCAAGCTGATTGGGTCCGCTAAGCTGGCCAAGGCTAAGCTAAGCCAATTTCAATTCGATCTGAATTCGGCTAAGCGGCGGCATGATCGCTAAGCTTATCATATTCTTTGGCTAAGCGCGACTCGTTGTCGCTAAGCTCATTTCCTTGCAGCCAGAACTGAGGTTCATTGAGCTAAGCACCACTCATGGCAGCTAAGCTCAATTCTTTGTGGCCTAGACTGGGTTTATCAAGCTAAGTGCCACTCATGCCAGCCAAGCCCAAATCCTTGCAACAATGTCAGCGCTAAGCAATCCCTTTTCCGTTGAGCGCATGCTCCTCTATACTCAAGATGCATCATTTTAGCTAAGCCGGCCTAGACCCCGGCTTAGCGAGAGTTACAAGTTTTTTGATCTGCAGAACTCGTAAAGTGGCCCTATTCGTGCGCTAAGCCAAGCCCTTTGTGTGTTAAAAAAAATTGAATTTCAAACATGGGCTAAGCGCGCAAATCCGTTAAGCGAGCCTCTTTGAGAAACCCAACGTCTCTCTGGCTCGCTTAGCGAGGCATTCCGCTAAGCAAGAGGGTCAAAAACTGCTTAAGGGAGTGTAACGTCAGTTACACTCACATTTGCCCAAATTTCCTGAACCTTGCCTGCATTTTCTCTCACACCAAACTTTGTGCATTCATGTTTTCTTCTGCATCTTCGCGCATATTCTACTACTATCAAAGATTCAAGTAAGTTTCCCATTTCCTTTTTTCTCTTTTATTACATTGAACCTTAGATTTAGCTTTAGATTTTTAGGGTTTTAATGTTTTTTTTAGTAGTTAAAGATTAGGACTTTATATATGTTTGTACTGTATAGATTACTTGGGATGGTTTGCATGTTTGATATGCCTTTTAGAGGTCCAAAAAATGGAAGAAAACGTACTGCATTTTCTGTGTTTTTTCTGGAAAATGCAATAAACTCGCTTAGCGCAGCATGATAAGCATGCTGCACTAAGCGAATTCATCAATATTCATTGAATATATGCATTTTCGGAAGAACTCGCTAAGCGTGCCTACCGCGCTAAGCGAGTTCATCTTTTGAGGATGAACACTCATCCTCTTACTGAAAATACATGTGGCTAAGCGAGGCTGATTCGCTAAGCCCAGGTAACTTAGTCAATTTTTTTGTTATAAGCCGTGCGCTATGCCAAGCGTACCTGAGCTAAGCGCATTTCGTTTCGGCAACCGTTGGGCTAAGCGAGCCTCGCTCGCTAAATTGCCATACTTAGTGTATTTTTTTAACTGTATGGTGCTGCTAAGCGCAACCTCTGAGGAGCTTAGCGCAAATCCTTATGTCAATAGTTAGGCTTAGCGTGCAGTTGCCAGCTAAGCCGATTTTGCAGAAGCTGAAATTCTGCAACATCCGCTAAGCGGCCCCACGTGTCGCTAAGCGGAAGTGTGTGTTTTGGGAAGGCAAGCTAAGCGGACCATGTCTTGCTAAGCCTCCAGTGCCTTTTTTAGTTTTATTTTTTAGTTTTTGAATTTCAATAACTTGTGTCCTGATTAACTGTTTGTTCCCTTTATTTGCAGATGGCTTCTAGGAAATGTAAGAGTATCGGTTCAAGACCCACAACACAATATGATACAAGGAGATTTCACTCCTTAGATGCTTGGAACCGGTACACGGATAATGTCCTAGGGAGAAACATCTTGCCTGAGAGGAAGGTGGAGCTCTACCACACTAAGTTGGATGATTTTAAAAATGAGGTGGAGAGGCGTAATTTCTATAAACGCCTCACCAATTTGGTCGATGGGAGCATAGACTTGGCTTTGGTGAAAGAGTTCTATGCAAACCTATACAGCTTTGAGGGCCCTTCACCAAAGCAAGCCAGAGTTAAAGGCCATCTACTGAAGATCGATGTTGATAGCCTCAATACATTCCTGGAGACACCTGTTGATGCAATCCTACCCCGCAAGGGCATTGGATAGAAGACTCCAAAAAGATTGGGCCAGAGATGCAAGAGAAGGCCCTAGGATTCTCATGAGCCTTAGGGTAGATTTCGGGCCCATGGGCTAAGTATGAGCCTGCTTATCTTTGTACACATTAGATTAAGGTTTCATTATTTTTGGGTCTTGTATTCAGGGCTCCATAATATAGGTAAGGTACTCTAGAAATGTAGGATTTTTCAGCCCTTGTATTTTAGGGCACCTAGACTAGTTTTTTGTATTAAGGGTAGTTTTGTAATTTCACATGCATTAAGTGAATATTTTATGTGTGTGGTTGGAAATAAATTTAATTGAATTGGGAGAAGCCCAATCCAATTAAATTTTAGAGGGAGAGGTGATCATTTGCTTGCTACACCCCATTGCCACATCATATAGTCACACTTTGTGCATGTCCTTCATGCTTTACATGCCTCATGACACCTAAGCACACTTAGTGGAGAATCTTGGACTTGATCTTGGATTAGTGGGCTGAACCGTAGCTAAAATTCACTAATCATAATTAGTGAAATTTTGGCTCCAAAATTTGGCTCCACAAATTCAATTTCAAATTCAAGTGAAATTTGAATAGAAATTCAAATTTCCTTCCAATTTTGTGTGACACTTAGGCTATAAATAGAGGCCATGTGTGTGCATTTTTTTTAACTTTGATCATTTTGAAAATTAAACTTGAAAGTTCAGAGCTTTCTTAGAGCACAAAAATTTGTGCTCTTCTCTCCCTCTCCCTTCATTCATCCCCTTCTTCCTCCAAGCTCTTATCCATGGCCTCCTATGGTGGTGAGCTTCTTCTAGACTCATCTTCTCCTTGAAGTGGCGTCTCCTCTCTCTCTTCCTTCTCCATTCTGCTGCCATTCATCTTCCAAGAAGCAAAGGAATCCATTGATGAAGAAAATCCTAGGCCTACAAGCTCCAATGGAGCTTACATCACCTGTGGTATTGGCAGAGGGTGAGACTTTGCCCACATACTCCAGATACTGCAGGCTGCCCACAGATTATAGAGAGATTGAGGTTGCCTTATGCATACCAGGCCGAGGGTTCATCTTGAACGCTGGGGGCCATCCTGAGAGGATTCTCAAGAAAGATTTGACTACTTTAGCCCAGGTGTGGAGTGTTCTGTCATACTCCAACCTGGCCCCTACATCACATACCTCTAATCTGATAGTGGACAGAGCTAGGCTGATCTTTGGTCTAGTCTCTCGCATGGACATGAATGTAGGAGCTCTTATTTCTTGCCAGATAACTTCTATAGCCCAGTCTAACTTTTCTAGACTTGGGTTTCCTGCTCTAATCACCGCCCTATGTAGAGCCAGAGGGGTTGTCTCTGACAGCCTTACTTTTGAGCACCTGAGCCCAGTCATTAACTTGGCCTACATCAGGAGGAACTATTGGAATCCTAATGATCTGACAGTTTCTATCCGAGAGCAGCTCCTTCAGTCCCAGCTCAGACAAATTCTCAACGCTTTGAAGCCATGCTTCAGAGCATTCATTAGGGACAGATCATTTTATTGCAGAGTTTACAAGTAGTGGCGCCTCCAGGATCCATTCCTTTCGTTGAACAGTTTCTAGAGAGGGTAGCCTGGCCTGGGGCCCAACCTTCTCTTCACATGGAAGATGAAGGTCCCACAGCCCAGGTAGCACAACATCTGGAGGATGATTCATCCAAGGCCACCATTCCAGAGCCATTCCTTGTAGAAGAGGAGGCAGGTGAGACATAGGATAGACAGGTAGTTGCTGCTACTCCTGAGAGGTCTCTTGAGGGTACTCCAGAGCCTCCTGCATTAGTGGTGGACCTATCCTCGCCTCAGTATGCAGCAGACCCCTCCACTCCTATCCTAGAGATACCAGAGGACCCGACCACACCAGTCCTAACTCTAAGCACTTCTCTTCCAGCTACTCTAGTACTTCATCTGACAGATGAGGAGGATGTTCAGACACAAGATACTCAGGACCAGTCATAGGAATTCTAAATTCCTGATGATGCTTTTTGGATTATTATTATTATTATTATAGTTTCGGTACAGTGTTTTTAGTGATTCTGGTTAATGTTTATATTCACTGTTATTTTTGTTTATGGTTAGTTGGTTTGCTTATTTTGAAGCATATAGAACAGTTTGACTTGATGTTGATAATATTGCAGTGAAACACTTTTATCTTTTGTGAAAATTGGTGTATGATTTGATTTTGAATTGAATGCATGATGGTGATGGAGTTTATGTTTCTTTTCATGAGTTTGAGCAAGTGTGTATGTTAGACAAAGAAAGAACAAGAATGTGAACTTGCAATTAGAACACTTTTAACTTTTGTTGCATACACCTTTGTACATAGTCACTGCATGTTATTGTCACTTGGGGACCAGTGAGTTGTTCTTTATTTGCTTGAGGACAAGCAAAACTATAAATTTGGGGGAGTTGTTAGTCGATGAATACGACTAACTTTTGTGTATAAAACTTGTGTAAATTGTATCAAACTCCTCCAATTTATGGTTATTTTGTAGTGTTGTAATTACTTTTTGTTAAAGATAGGTAATAAATACTTAGTACTTCCATTTTGTGTGTTTAATAATCATTTTCTCTCAATTTCAGGTCAATTAGGCAAGTTTGTGAAGTGTTGATTTTCACCCTCTTGCTAAGCCAATCTACTGGCTTAGCGAGCCATCTGCTGAGCGCACCATTGCTTCGCTAAGGGCGAGGAAGAATCTAGAAGAAGGATGAGCAATGCATTTGCACTGAGCGAAGGTTCATCCTGCTAAGCGCACCACTTCAGTCCATCCACTGAGTGAGAAAAGCACGTGCTAAGCCAAAATTCACTAATGCGCGCTAAGCAGTTCAGAGTTGCGCTAAGTGCGCAAGCACGAACAAAGCCACCTATTTAAGCCTGAAATCAGATTTTGGAGTGGAGTTTAGCCTTTTCTTGAAGCTTCTACATGTCTAGAGATTTCTAGAGAGAGAAAGGTCCAAGTTCCAAAGAGTTTGAGAGATTTTGCTGTGTGAAGACCTATAGAGAACTGAGCTTGAAGAGGAAGCCGCCCTGAGAGCTTGAGATGAGTTTGTGAGTGATTGTGAGGTTCTAGAGGTGGAGGACACATCCTCACCGCTTGTATTCCTTCAATCCTTCATCTTTCTCTTCTTTTTGTTGTAAAGGAAGCTTCCCAGTTATGAAGAGCTAAATCCTCTTTTGGTTCTTCCTTGTAAGTACTTGATGTAAATACCCGTATATCTATTTAATGATGTTTTGTGTGTTCACTGTGTTAATAAAACTTCATTCTACCATGCTTTTGCCTTGATCACGTAGATGCATGTGTCTTTAGGATCATTCAACAGTGGAAATTGGTCTGATTCTTAGAACTTGATAGGACAGGGCTAGTTTATCGTATTATCACGATGGATCGGGGTACGATAACCTAGTTGTTGTATGTTTGTCTTAATGCGGTTCTGGTCGAGTTTAGTCCAACAAGAGGAATCTGTGGACAATGCTTGATCAGGATTAGGCTAGGCTATCACGAGGAATCGGGGTTTAGCATTTCAGGAGACACCATAGAACACATGAGCATTGTTAAGTAGAGAATATCCTTTTAACATCAAGCACCTATTAGGAAGACCAACATGTTGTCTATTTGTCTTTACACATCATTACTCACGTGATTTTCCTTTTGATAGATTAGTTTATGTACCTATTCATAGTCAACACATCTCTTTTTATACTAGACACCTATTCACTGAAGTAGCTTTACCAAGTAACACAAGTTCCCCGAGAGTTCGATACTCGGTTCTTACCGTTTTATACTACTTGCGTGATCTGGTGCACTTGCCGCGACCGAACAATGCCCCCGAAGCCCTCCACAGATATGTCTTGGGCGACGTGGGCTTCGTTCAAGATCTTGACCAACAATTCCCGATGAGCCTCAGGGAGATCCTAGTAGGGGTTTTATTGAGTTGTTCAATTACCTTGAACTCGCTCTGCTGGATGATGCGTAGGAACTCAGTCACTTCTTCAGTGGATATTCCTTTTTTGTTGAAGTCCTCTTCTTCCTTAGCAAACCTTCCGGCTGGGACTTCGTCATCCAGAATCGGGCTCACCTTTTCTCTCCCTTCCACATCCGCCTTCACCTTTCCCTTCAGGTCCTTGGACCGTATCAGCAGCTCGAGTGCAGCGAAGATCCACTTGATATGGGTCACGCCGCTTGTGCCAGAGATTTTAGTGACCCTGGCGGTGGGCTGATCACCTCTGACGGACGCGTCTTTTATTCCATCGGGCCTTTGTGGGGTGTACCTCCATGGGACCGCCTTGTAACTCTTGTAAGGGAAAGGGGCAGGCTTCTTAACCTAGATAGGTTGGAAGCCTCGGGGCTTGTGCATGGTAACATCCCTGGTGAAGTGGATCACCAAGGGCTTGGGTTTGCTCGGGCTTTTGTCAGCCGATTGCATGCACACATCTTGCTGCCCCTTTCTTGTGCCACAAACCTCAAACAGGCCTTTGTCCATCCACTCTTGTAGCAGGTCCTCTACCACCGAGCAAGCCTCTACATCGTGGGACGCTCCCGGGTGTATCAAATAAGCACCTCCCTTGCCCCCGTCAAGGCAAATCACGCCAGCCCCGCACAACGCTTCCAACATAAACCTCCTAGAGGTTACCACATCTTCCATCTGCTTTGGCCTCTGAGGTCCACACTCCTCCACCGCATTAACTACCGATCCCCCATGACTAGCAAGAGGATTCGTCCTTACGTTTGGGTTGTCTTCTTGGAATGCAGCCACCCTATGTCGATCAAACTCTGGATCTTATGTTTGAGGGCCACGCATTGTTCTATCAAATGCCCCGGGACACCCCCATGAGAAGCCCAGGTTGTGTTGGGGTTTACCATCAAGGGAAAGGGCATTGGTAAATCTTCCCAGGGCTCACCACCGCCATTTGGTTGGCGATCAAGGATGGTAGCAAGTGTTAGACAAGTGGCCTCATATATCTTAAGAATGGGGGGTTGAATTAAGATATCACAAACTTTTCCTAATTACAAGTTCTATTTTGATTTTAACCCAAAACCCAAGATTCCTTTCAAAAATGAATTCCTAAATAATTATGCAAATTAAAATTACTGAATAGAAGTAATAAACAATAATAAATAAAGGATTTTAAGGGAAGAGAAAATGCAAACTCAGATTTATACTGGTTCGGCCACACCCTTGTGCCTACGTCCAGTCCCCAAGCAACCCGCTTGAGACTTCCACTATCTTGCAAAAGCCCTTTACAAGTTCTGAACCGCACAAGGACAACCCTTCCTTTGTGTTCAGATTGCTTTACAACAAGAGACCCTCGGTCTCTTAATCCCTTTTTAGAAATAAGATGAAGAGAAGAAGAAATCTCTCTTGAAAGAGATAGATTGAACAATGGAGCACTCAAAATAATTCCTTATTGAATTGCAAGTGTATTGGCCAAGGAATTTTTAAGAGGATAAGATAAATTTTTCTTTTTCAGAGGATAAGACCTTTCTGTTTTGAAAAAATCTTAGCAAATTCATGTTTTAAGTCACATATAAATAGACCTTTGATGGCCATTAAGAAATCATTTGAACAGATGTGACTCTTGGAAATTATTTTCTGAAATTCTCCTCTGGTAATCGATTACAAGATTTTTGTAATTGATTACAGGCTTTAAAATTTGAATCAAAAACATTCAATAACTGTTGGTAATCGATTACCATCCACGTGTAATCGATTACACATTATAAATTTTGAATTCAAATTTCTAGTGACTGTTGTAAACATTTTCAGTTGCTGGTAATCGATTACAATCATCATGTAATTGATTACATGCCTTCAAAAATATTCAAAACTATTTTAAAAACGTTTTAGGAAGTGTTTTGGCCACTGGTAATCGATTACATCCTCTGGTAATCGATTACCAGAGAGTAAATCTCTTGTAAAAACATTTTTGTTTAAATTCATTGGCCAAACCTCTTGTTGTTTCAACTTGGAATTCCCTTCCTAAATCACTAGAGATCTTCTTGATGATGTATCTTGAATTTCTTGGATTTTTGTCTTGAATTAAACTTGAGAAGCGCATGATCACTTGGCATCATCAAAACATCAAAGTCAAAATCTTTGCTTCTACAGCAAGTCTGTGTATGGCATCGGGATCGGGGCGAATTCCACAAGTTTCTTCACTGGAAAATTCTTTCTCGGATTGGTGCTCGTGCTAGGATTGGAGTTGTCGGCAGAGCGAGGTTGTGTGGGAGTCGAGTTTTGAAGGGGGGCCTTCGTGGTTGAGCAGGTGCCCTTTGCTGGACAAGCACCGGATTGGAAGGGTTTCCGACACGGGCCGAAAAACTTAGTTGGTGTTGGGCATATTGGTAAGTGTTGTGAGGGGTTTGTTGGGGTTTCGACCAAGTAGGAGCCGAAGTCACAATGTGGGCATCTCCTTCCTTCTTCTTTGCCCCACTTGCCCCGAATCTCCTATTGCTCGTGCTGACAGGAGCGGCATAATCAAACTTTCCCCTCTTCAGGCCTACTTCGATCCTCTCGCCCGCAAATACCAAATCTGCAAAGCTATAGGGCATATAACCCACCAACTTTTCATAGTAGCACATTGGCAGCATGTCCACTATCATAGTTATCATTTCTCTTTCCACCATGGGGGGTGCCACTTGTGCTGCCAAGTCCCTCCACCGTTGGGCGTACTCCTTAAAGGACTCATGCTCCCTCTTGCTCATATTTTGTAGCTGGGTTCTATCAAGAGCCATGTCAATATTGTATTGATATTGCCTGATGAAGGCAGTTATCAAGTCCTTCCATGAGCGAATCCGGAAAGCTTCCAAATTTGTATACCAGGTGACCGCCGCTCCGGCCAAGATTTCTTGAAAGAAATGCATCAAGAGCTTCTCGTCTCTGGAGTATGCCCCCATTTTTTTATAGTATATTTTCAGGTGGTCCTTGGGGCAGGTAGTCCCCTTGTACTTGTCGAAATCTGGCAGCTTGAACTTCGGGGGGATGACGACGTCAGGCACCAAACATAATTTGGCCATGTCGATGAACGAGTAATCACCAAACCCTTCGACAACCCTGAATCTCTCATCGAGGAGATCCAATTTCTCCCTTCCTTCCACTGCCGGAGGCAGCCCCCTACGAAGAAATGCAATGGTTGCAATGGGTAGTGTTGAGGAGCCCCCACGACGTTGGGCTGAGGCATACCACTACACGCCGGTTCCTTAGTGGCGAATATAGGGTATGGTTCAAAGTCAACCTGAGCATGATCCTGAGGCTCTTCACGGGTGCCCCCTACAGGCTGGGGTTGTTGGTCCTCAAAGGGAACAGGAAAGACGTGGTTAGCGTTCTCGTTGGGCATGTGCATGGTAGGCGGTGTATAATTGGGGGGGTAAGCCATAGGGGTAAGCATTCCTATTATGCCCCATGTATGGACCGTCGGTGCTGTCCAACACCTCTCCTCCTTGACCCACCATGGCTGGGATGGGTTGGTTTGCTTGGTTTATGGCGGATGGATGGGTTTGATCTGCCTCAGTGACGACGCTAGTGGCGGCTACTACGGCCATGTTGCTCTCCATCATTCGCTTCATGCCTAATATGGCCTCCATCATGGAGGTCATTTGATCCTTCAAGGCCTCCATATCAGCCTTCATTTGTTCTTGCACCTTGTCTATGTCACCCATGACTCTAGTTTTGGAATGGGTTCGATAGGGGTGCCTTAAAGCGTGCTTAGTTATGGTGTTTACTGCTAAAAGAACAAAATGCAGTGAGTAATGCGACAAAGAACTAAACATGAATGCATGCTAAAGATAAATTGTTGAAGTATCGGACCAATGCAAAATTTTAGCAGAGACATAAGATTGAATTAAATCTCATTTCATTAAGGAACAAAATTGTTCATCTTGTCAAAATTAAAGTGAAAATACAAATGCCTTAGTGGTTCTTAATTATGTGGGCTATCAAATCAATCATATGCTGACAATAATCGAGGAGCCCATGAACTTCCTCGGGAGCCGAGTACACGTCCACCATCACCTTGGCTTTGACTAGCAGTCTTGGGAGCTCTTGGCTTCCATTCAAGGTGAAAGCAAACTTATCCATCCACATCATAACTTCTCTGTGCAATGAATCTATCACCCTCTCCCTTGCTTCCCTTTCCGCTTATAGGACCGATACTTATACATACTCGTTCTCTAGTCTTTGTTCATGGGTTGCAGCTAGATTTAGCTTCTCTTTGTATTGGTCAATGATAGCCCACATGTTCTCTTCCGTCTTGCTCAACTGTTTGGACAAGCTCCTCTTTGACCTTTGACAAGCCTTCAAATTGTCCTCTAATATCATACCTTTGACTCTCGATTGGTCTCTCTCGGCCCTTCAAAGCTTGAGCTCGCTGTTGATGCCCCACAAAGCTCCTTGGAACTTGTTTCAGGCCCATTCTTCCTTTCGGGCCCTCTTTGTTTCCCGTTTCAAAGCTTCGGTTGTGGCCACATTGACGTCCCTCAGCTTGTTGCACTCTTTCCCGACCTTGATGGCCGTCGTCTTGAACTTTTCCTTGACCGCTTGCGCCCTTTCAAGTTTCACCTTTAAGGCTTGCACCTCTTCGCTCTCCTCAGGGGTTTCAACCTCTTCCTCACTTGAGATCTTTAGCTTCGGGAGCCAAGTTATCTCTTGTGTTCTAGCCTTCAGCCACTTGTGATAGCCACTGATGACCCCATTGCTGCATCCCCTAAGCTCCTTATCCTTTCTTTGCACCGCACTTCATGCTTTTCGGACACTTTGAAACGTCCTTGCATTAGGGTTACTAAAACCTCGTGCGATGAAAGGGGTGACACTTTCTTTCGACGGCGCTCCTCTCATGGGATAGCCAAGTTGTCTTATGGCAAGGACGGGATTATAATTGATACATGTCATACCTTAATTTCATCCGGGGACAATTGTTTGTTGACATGCAGATTTTTGCCAGCCGAGTTGAGCTGCTTAATAGTGATCACTGCGCGATCCGAAGGGTTTCACGATGTTTCGGAAGGAAATGGGCAAGGAACTCAAGATGGGGGCAAAATGGTCCATTTTGGAACATTCCACAGCCCCTGGGCCCACTAGATGACTTAGGGGGGAAGCAACCAGCTTGCCTGGGTGAGTAGGTTGCTTCTGAAGGAAGCCTCCAGCTTCTCCTCCATTTTTTCTATAAATGGACATGGGAGGCTAAGGGGAAGGGGTTCAGCACCCTTGGTATTCATATTTCACTAAAAATTAGTGAGGAGAAGAAGAAAGAAGGAGAAAATCAAGGTTGAGGCGCTTCCGTGATGTTTCCGTGACGTTTCCGTGACCAATTATGTGAATGTTCTTCGTTGTTCTTCGTCCGTTCTTCATTGTTAGTTGATCATCTTCAATCAATTATTTTTCGATTTCAAAGCTTTGAATTCATTCTATGCACCCTTAGGGGTCCATTCTTGCTTTGTATGTTTTCATCTTCATCTCATCTACTTTCGGTATTCTTTTTCTTCATTTTAAGCGAGTTTCGACCGATCGTTTAAGCCGTAATCTCACTTAATCAATGTTAAAATGAATTTTGACCGATCGTTTGCATTGTAATCTTATTTAATCACCTTTAAAATAAAATTCAACTGATCGTTTATGCTATAACCTCGGTTAATCATCAAAAAGGCAAGTTTCAACCGGACATTTGTTTTGAAAGTTCTCTTTTAATGAGTTGAGAAATAACCAAGTGAAACTAAGGCTAAAATCAACTCACAAATCAAGCTTTGCCTGCAAAAAGGTCATTTGAAACCGTTTCAAGGTCCAACGCCTTAAACGGTCCTTTTATTTTTATCAGTTAAAATGAACCGTTTAAAAGTCTAAAATCAACACCTCACGTAATTTTTCTTGCTTTCTCAAAGAACTACGTAGGTCTGGGTTCTTCATTGCAATTGAGGATACGTAGGAGCAAAAGCTCCGCTTTTGTCGACCCCAAAAGATAAAAAAAAAACATAAAAAAGGGAAAATAAAATAAATTTGAAGTCATGATTTTGCACATTTGATTAAAGGTTGTCGTCCCTTGTGACGGACGCATGGGGTGCTAATACCTTCCCTGTGCATAAACAACTCCCGAACCTTTATTTCTTAAGATTCATAGACCACTTTTTGGTATTTTCTAACGTTTTCCTCAAATAAATGTTGGTGGTGACTCAGCGCATTTCCCTTCCTTGGGAGACGCACCCGTGACTCTCGCGTCACCCTCCCACCGAAGGATAGGTTGCGACAATACAACACCTCATTCCCATCAAGGGGACGCTCGAGAACCCCTCACATGAGGACAAAACTCCGGCTCCTCCTTCCTTCCATCGGGGGAACCAATTAATGGATGCCCCTACCATACCAGCCAAAAGTTGCTCCCAATTTGCTTTCCCTTTCTCGGCACACAGGCAGTGACCTTGTAGGGGACAAACAGGTCTACTTTCATAACGAAAGAGGTGAGAGACCAGCCACACATAAAGACCGGGTGTGTAACAAACAATCCTTGGGCCACTCTTCTCGCATCTCCAGTCAAATGTGTCATAGGCATCAGCCAAAGCAACAACTACCGGACTTTCCTTGCTATGGTGATAAGCAAGGAAGGCGTCGATCGCCACTATATCCACTAGCCCATCCATATTTGGAAAGAGGATGGCTCTGAACACCAATAGCACTAAGACATCAATTAATAAAGCCCATTCACCTTGATCAGCCAAAGCCTTCGCTTTCTCCTCCAAGTGCTTCCTTGGTATTCTGACCACCCCATTCCTATTTTGTTTTACTCGGTCCAATTCTTGCGCCAAGACTTTGACCACTTTGGCCATTCTTGCCATGGAGGGGTGTAACCCAGAAAAGAGATATCGCTTTCTTCCTCCTAGTGGGCATCCCAAGATCTCTTCAAATTCTTCAATGGTCGGTACTAATTGAAAGTCCCCAAATGTGAAGCACCTTAGTGGCTGGTTGTAATATTGAACGAGGGATGCAATGGCTTCAACGGACACTTCTATCATAGCCAAATCCCAGATCTTTCCATATGTCTTGTAGAAAGCTTGAAGTTGGAGCTGACCCATTTGCTGCCCTAGCTCTTGCAAATCGACAACTTCTAGGCTTTTGATTTTGACATGATAAAATCTTTTCTTAAAAGAGGGTACTTGATTCGATCCCATGTTTTTGCTAGAATGAAAAACTCTGTTGATCAATACTTCAGCACCCTATCATGGAGGAAATATAAATGAATGCATGAGGGAATGTTTATGGTATGCATGACACAAATGCATTTTACAGACACAAGAGCCCGAAAGATCATCTCTTTTTACTCACAATGCATTGGGCATTATGGTTCATTTGCAGTCATTACCATCGTGCCCCATGCATGCATTAAAAAGATGACACGAACCTTCTGACTTCCCGTGACAAAATGACGAGACACATGCAATGCACGAGTGACAACATAATATGGGTACACATGCGTGAGACCACGTAGTTGATAGCACAAAAAGAAACGTACTAGACGAACGAGCACGGCAATGCAATCAATTAATACCGAAATGACATAACAACATAACAAGCATTGGAAAGATGCACACTATCATGACATCCTAAAGATATGCATGGCAATATCATGGAAACAACACGTAGCGTGTTTGCTCCGTGCCCCTATTTCAGGAACCTAATGGGGGGAACTAAAGGTTTTGCTATTTAGTGATAATTCCTGAGGTGGTTGAACATAACTTTCAATGGTTTCTAGAGATGTCATCCCCTTTGATATCAAACATTGTGGTGGTAGGGACTACTAGCGACAACGTATCATCAAAGAGAAAAACTCTAGATGAGTTTTCACTGTCATCAAGCAAGTCGGAGACTTAGCATGACCACAGATTTACCTCCACTTCCTATGTTCCCATGGACCTGGGTGTAGGGCCCTTAATAACTCACAGTGTGTCCCAAAGTGTAGGTGTCGTGTGTGCATCAAATAAACAAATATTTATCAATGCATGTATTAAATAAACAAGTACACCTGTCATACCCTAATTTCGTCCGGGGACCATCTGTTTGTTGGGATGCGACCCTCGTTTGACCACTTTGAGGTACTTGGCACCCATCGTTAGGCAATTCGTGAAGTTCCATGCCATGTCGAAAGTCAAAAGAAAGCATTGTTGCACAATCCGTGAAGTTCTGTGGCATGCCGGAAGTCAAAAGAAAGTGTTAGTGCGCAATCCGTAAAGTTCCGTAACATTCCGAAAGCCAAAAAAGGGATGATTACGTGATCCGTAAGGTTTCATAACATTACGGAAAGAAAACAAGTATCATTACGTAATTCGTAAGATTTCGTAACGTTACGGAAAAAAAATCAGCAAAAAAGGGCAGGGGTGTGTTTAGTAAACAGGGGGTGCAAATAGCAACCATGCCCACTTGGGCCTTCCAGGAAGTTCTCCAGAAGGCACCGCCTTCTGGAGGAAGCAACCTAGCTCGCCTGGGCGAGCTGGGTGGCAAGCTCCTCCCTCATTTTCCTATAAATAGGGGGAGGAGGGAAGAACAAAAATGTTCAACCCTCCTGGTATCTAAGAATCACTTAAAATTAGTGAGAAAAATTGTTTCCGTGAAGAAAATCCAAGCCGAGGCGCTTCCGTAACGCTTCCGAGACGTTTCCGTGGGTGATTTCGCGAAGATTTTCCACCGTTCTTTGACGTTCTTCGTTCGTTCTTCGTCGTTCTTCGGTCTTCAACCAGTAGGTTCCCGAAATCGAACTTCTCAATTCATTCTATGTACCCTTAGTGGTCCCCACTTGTTTCGCGTGCTTTTACTTTCATTTCATTTACTTTCCGTACCCCCTTTTGACATGCTTTAGTCATTTATTTAAGTCATTTTCTCGCCTAGTCAAAAATAAAATAAATTTCCATCAATCATTCGTATTGTAACATCTTTTAATTTCTGTTAAAATGAAATCCGACCGTTCGGTCATGCCGTAACCACGTTTAAAACCAAAAAGAGGCAAAATAATAATATAATAATATATTTTAGTAAAATAATAAATAAAAAATCAATCGGACGTTTTTCTTTGGGATTTTTCTTTCTTAATCAAATTGACTAATAACCAAAGTGAAACTAAGGCTAAAATCAATTCATAAATCAAATTTTTGTCATCACCTAAAAAAAGCCATTTTTAAAGGTCCAACGCCTTGAAATGGTCTTTTCCGCTTTTATTGGTTAAACGTAGATTTCTAAAGGCCTAAAATCAACATGTAACTTTATTACCTCTTTCAAAAAATAATAAGAGATCATTAATGGTCCAATGTCTTAATGTTTTCTCTCCTTTCAAAAGAATCGAAAGATTGTTTAATGGTCCAACGCCTTAAATGACCTTTCATTCAATAAAAACATATCTTGCAAAAAAGGATAAAAAAACAAACTTAACCAACACTTAGTTCTCAAAGAACTACGTAGGTCTAATTTACTTATCACAATTAAGGAATACGTAGGAGCAAAGGGAAACACCCTTGTCGACCACAAAAAGATAAAAATATAAAAAGGCATAAAAAGACATAAGAATGTAAAAAGGGAAAATAAAAAAAATTGAAGTCATATTTGCACATTTGATTAAAGGCTGTCGTCTTTTGTGACGGACGTGTGGGGTGTTAATACCTTCCCTGTGCATAAATACAACTCCTGAACCTTTCACTTAAAGTTCGTAGACCATGTCTTTTCCGGTTTTTCTGACGTTTTCCTCAAATAAATGTTGGTGGCGACTCCGATCGTATTCCTTTCTTGGAAGACGCACCCGCGAGTCACGCGTCGCCTTCCTGCTGAAGGGTAGGTTACGACAACACCAAATACGAAAGCATCAAAGGGGTTACAAGAATACAAGAATGTAAAAGAGAGAAAGGGAAACAAAACAAAGAGGAAGTCATGATAAAAAATGCACACAGATTAAATGGCTTAACTCTCTAAAAATAGTCCCCAATGGAGTTGCCAACTGTCGCAACCTACCCTTCGGCAGGAGGGCGATGCGAGACTCACGGGTGTCTTCCAAGGAAGAAAAACACGCGGAGTTGCCACCAACGTATATTTGAGGAAAACGTTAGAAAAACCAAAAGAGGGTCTATGAATTTTAAGAACAAATGTTCGGGAGTTGTTTACCTACGGGGAAGGTATTAGCACGCCACGCGTCCGCTTCAAGGGATGACAACCTTTAATCAAATGTGCAAAATCATGTCTTCAATATTTGTTTATTTTCCCTTTTTTATGCTTTTTACTTTTTGGGGTCGACAAGAGCAAGACTCTTGCTCCTACGTATCCCCAATTGCAATAAGGAACTCAAACCTACATGGTTCTTTGAAAGCAAGAAAGTTATGCGTAGGGTTGATTTTAAACTTTTAAAAGGTTCATTTTAATCGATAAAAGTAAAAGAGACCGTTAAGGCGTTGGACCTTTGTACAGATTCAAGCGATTTTTTGTGGATGAAAGCTTGTTTTATGTGTTGATTTTAGCTTTGGTTTCACTTGGTTACTTTCAAACTCATTAAAAGAGGACTTGCAAAGTAAAGGATTGGTTGAAACTTTATTTTTCAATGATTAACCGAGGTTACAACACAAACGATTGGTTGAATTTTTATTTTTACATTGATTAAGTGAGATTACGGCACAATTAATTGGTGGAAACTCGGTTTACTATGATAAAAAGGAGATTACGGCACAATTAATCGGTCGAAACTTGCTTTGCAATGAAATAAAATTACTGATGGCAGAAGAATGAAGATGAAGATGCAAAAAGCAAGAGTGGACCCTTAAGGGCGCATAGAATGAACTCACAACTTCAAAAATAAAAACTAATCGGTCAATGAACAAGGAACGATGAAGAACGGACGAAGAACGATCACGGAATCGATCATGGAAACGTTACAGAAACGTCACGGAAGCGCCTCGGCCTTGTTTTTTCTTCTTCTTTCTCCTTCTTCTCACTAATTTTAGTGAAAATCTCTCAATTTCATATGCTGGACCCTTCTCCTCAGCCCCCTCACGCCTATTTATAGGAAATGAGGGGTGGAGGTTGCACAGGAGCTCGCCCAGGCGAGCTGCTTGCTTCCTCTAGAAGTAACCTTGCTCGCACAAGCGAGCTGGTCACCTCAGCCCTAAGCTTCCTAGTAGGACCAGGGGCTGAAAAATGCCCCAAAAGTGTCCCTTTTGCCCTCCTTTTGAATATTTTGCACATTTCCTTCCGAAACGTCACAAAACCTTACGGATTGCACAGTAATTAGTGTTAAGCAGCTCAATTCGGCTGGCAAGATTCCAAATGTTGGCAAACGATCATTCACGGACAAAATTAGGGTATGAGAATACCCTACCCATATTGCAGCAATTGTCATCCCTAGACATTAGTCACTCATAGCACACAAAGCTAATAGAAAACTAGGAAATGGTCTACACCAAAAAATTGATGTAACAAATGTACTGCATAACATTCTCCTTTTAGGTTAGAAATAGAAAGCAATGCCTTCTAGCGTGTGCAGGCTAGATAGGCCATGCATCATGTGAAACAAAGATGAACCATTAGATATGAAACTTTTTTGAGATTATTATAGGATTGTGTGGATTAAATTTAAAGAAGAAAAAACTGTGTTTTTTCTTTCATTCTCTCACAACTCTATCCCTTTCCCATGAACTAGTGGAGCATGCAAATGGACCTCCTCCAATCATGAACAGTCAAGCTTCATCTCCCGTTCTTTCAAAAAAGCATGATGTGAAGGATGGAGCAGACGTGGTCGTCAGTGCGGCGATGGGTGGCAAACCCGATCTTATCGTCGGACGCAAATCCACACGTGGTCACACTGATTCTGAAAGAGTGTGTCGATCACCACGACTTCAACGAGCACAACGATGTGATAGAGGAGAACATTTCTTGGATTGCAGTTGGTGGTCGGAGAAAGGAACATTGTATTGAGGTTTGGAAGGGAAGAAACATTAGAGAAAGAATTGCGTAGGATGTCGACTATCGAGGTTTTCTGTTTTTATTGCAGTGTGTGTATCTCTATGGTAGACCCCCACTTATCTTAATTGTTAATTATAATAAATTCATATCTAACGGATCACCTTTATTTCGCACGGTGCAGGACTTATCTAGCTTGTGCACACTAGAAGGCATCATAGAAATGGCAAATTTATGTCAGAGGGTCCTATTTAGAAACTATTTACGTAATAGGGTCTGTTTCTAAATATTTAACGGGGGGGGGGGGGGGTCTGTTCTGCATGGAAGCTGCAACTGCGATTGGCGATGAAGGAGGAATTGCCATTGCCGTTGGCGAGAAAAAAGATGACGTGGATGTCCCGCCAATGGTGATGGCGAGCTAGGCTGACGTGGAGCGTCCCGTGGAGCTTACTGCCAATGCGTTTGGCGATATAGCTTGCAGGCTAGGCCACTGTGCAGATCAGAGTCACATGCACGCAGAGATCAGAGGCACAGCTAGGGCAATGGTTTCTCACCACTGGTAATAGCGGGACTCTTGTCCTGAACATTGTTTCCTTCCTTTAAATAGGCAGGTTGTCCCTTTAAAATTTGTAGTGATTCGTGAAGAGAGAAAGAAAGCAAAGAAAGCAGAAAGCCTTTGAAGTTTGTTAATTCCATGTTCAGATTTTATTTATTTGAAGTAACAATTTGTATTGTTGTTTAGTGAATTTTTTACAAGCTTTCCTTCATTCTCTTTCAAGTTAAATTTTTGAATAATTTTTATCATTTACAAATTATTTATTTTGAAGTAATAATTTTTGTGGTTAGAATGAAATTTGAACCTGAAGTTTAAGTGTAGTAATTTTTGGAATTAGATTTTTTATTTTGAAATTATTACTAATAATTATTTATAAGCCTCTTTGTTCATGGTTTTTCTGCCTTAGAAATTTTTACATGTGACCCTTCCCGTTTTTGGAGTTAAAGAATTATTCGTAAATTATTTAATTGGAGTAATAATTTTTTTGTTAGAATGAAGTTTGAATGTGTAGTTTAAGTTTAATAGAGCAAGAAAATAGATTTTTTTATTTTTATCATTCACAAATTATTTATTTTAAGTAATAATATTTTTTGTTACAATAAAATTTTAAGCTGAAGTTTAAGTGTATTAATTTTTGTAATTAGAATTTTTATTTTGAAGTTATTTTTATTACGATTAATTATTTATAAGCTTTTGTTGATGCTTTTTGTGCCTTAAAAATATTAATTAAAAAAACATGTACCAATTTGTGACAAGAAATGAGTATATCGCCAATAGTAGGAGCGAAACGCAAGAAGACACATGCAGGAGAAGGAGAAGATAAAATATTATAGAGGAACTTGGGGAGGAGAGGATAAGAGTATACGCGTTCTATGCAGGATTTTTCTAATGGAGGATTTTTTTTATTGAAGGGGCGCTACAACTGTGCATGTCTCGCCATTAGTAATGGCAATATATGAAAAGCTGCCTCCTCTGCAACCTTCTGCAACCTGCTGCCTCTTCAAGCTGCTGCTGCAAGCCTATGCCCTAGCTGCCTGTGTTGTGCATGTCTCGCCAATGGGAGGGGCAATTCTAGCTCCATGTCACCAGACTCGCCATTGTCAATGGCGGCATCCTCTGCATGCTGGCCACGTCAGCGTGTCTCGCCAACATCAATGGCGACATGTCCATGTAAGCAGCTCCCTCGCTAGTGGCAATGGCGGTTGAGGGTATATCGCCATTGGCAACTGCGGCAAGCTTGTAAAAAATGGACCCCCCTTGTAAATAGTTTTAAAACAGACCCTGATTGGTAAATACTTTCTAAATAGGACCCTTTGACATAAATTTGCCTCATAGAAATATTGTTGTCCCAATTTAAAATAATAAATAGTAAGAGACCCTCATTCCCGGTTTTAACTTATCCTGGTTTTAACCTGTGCAACAAACTAGCCATTTCTGCTATACATGTTTTTTTTTTCTCTTTTTTAATAGAATTACTGCACATCCTTGTAATTTCAACATGAAAACACCACACTAGGGAAATATAGCAAAATAGCATCTTTATCTATCTGATACATACAATAATTTTACAAATCTATTCCATACATTCTATAATGTTACAACATGGACTTCACATTATATAAACTAAAAAAAGAAAAACTATAAATAATTAGAATGTATACATCACAAATCTGAGAACTCAAACTCTTTTATAAGTGTATTTTATCTTTGAATAAAGAGGGTAGCTCCAACTAATCCCAACCATATTGTTAAGCCAACCCAGAAAGCTCGATTTCTCCTTAATCCAATGGGAGGTTTCCATACAAGAAAGTCCCCAAGGTAATCTTTAGATGATGGAAGCTGATTCGTGACTGATCCACTAATTTTTTTATCCTTGTCCTTGTATTTATCACTCCATGTTGCCGCATAGCTACAATTATAACATAATACATACTTGATAAACCATAATTTTAAATATGCAACTACAATATAACAAAAGAAAAATGCATAAGCAGTTATAATGTTCCCCAATACCAATGCCAGTGGCAGTTCCTTTATCTGGAAAACTGAAGCATATAAAGAGATATATTGTGCTTTTCAAGAACCAGAAAGGAATGGAAAAAGATGATACAACTTCAACAAGTTGCAGCAAATTCAATCCTACTTGTTACCCTCTATAAGCCTAAAAGGCACAAGAAAAATTGAAAAGAAAAGGAACTCAGAGAGAGAGAGAGAGAGAGAGAGTTGGGCATCCATAATTGCATTCTTGATTTCTTTGAGAGCAATTAGTTCAATTACTGTACATGTGCTTTATAGCTTTGTCGCTATTTCTTGTCAAGATAATTATTAAATAATAGCATCATTGCATCATTGATATTGTTTGCTAACTATAAAGGGCTATTTAATTAGTCTTCTCTTTAAAATATGCATAGAAAGACTCAAAATCATTTTGATTTAACACCACTAACAACTGAGGTCACCATAGTAAACCACATACAAGAAAAGAATTCTTAACACATTAGGGAAAGCTTCACACCAGGTATAAATGTTATATGGGCAGAGAACAAAGATGAAAATTCAAATTAAGTTTGCTTAAAATATGAAGAGGACATTGTCCTTAAGATAGAAGCTGCAAAAATAATTATTTATAATCCTACAACTGATCTGCAATTCAATTTACAATTTAGCGACCAAATCATTTTGACTGACATATCAATATGTGCCTCCGCACCATAATGGCATAATCCATCGCCTATCATTGGCTTTTGGCTGCCTAAGTGTGCTAATGTCAGAAAAGTAAATTGTGCCACGGCAAAGCCACCACCGAAGCAATAGGATGGCAGAGCCTATGAGATATCACTATGCAGCTTATGCAATGAGTTGGAAGAACTATTCCTGCTCTACAAAGTATCATAACAATCCTCCTCATAAAATCTAGACAAATAATTTCTCACATCCATATAGTGTCATGCATAAATGAAAGTATTTCTCAGTTTGAGCTTTTCCTTACCTTGTGTTTGGATCAGGAATTTTAAAATTTCAAGGAATTTGAAATGTCTAGAATTTGAATTGCTTTGATTTTAATTTTTTTTTCATTTTTCAAATGGATAAATCAATTCAAATTTTTTTCATTTTAAATTCTTTGTTTGGATAGGGCAATTCAATTTTCTACATATGCAAAATTTCAATTTTATATTTTAAATAGATGAAATTTTAATATTAAACCTTATAGAAAATAAACACAATCTAATTTTGAAATATTAATTAAAAAACATTTTCAATTTTTAATAATTTATAAATAAAAAATATTGATAATTTTAACTAGGATTGTTTTGTCTGACCACAGCTAGTGATGTTTTTAAACCGACATCAACCAAGGTTATTTTTTGGTTGACATCAAATAGGGTTTTCTTGTCAAAGTACGCTGGGAATATTTGTCAGCTGACGTCAGTCGGGGCTATTTTTTGGCTAACGTTAGTTGAGTCTATTTTTTAGCCGATGTTGGCTAGATTTTTTTACCAACATCGGCTAGGGTTTCTTTGGCCGACATCGGCTAGGGTCTTTTCAAACGACATTGATCAAGGCTATTTTTAGTCAACATCGGCCTAAATACTCCTAGCAGGCGTTGACAAAAAAATCTACCCAATATCAGCTAAAAAATATCTTGATCGATGCCGACCAATAAAACCTACCCGATGTCGACTGAAAAACATCATTGGTCAACGTTGGCTGAAAAATCTCTAGTCAAAGTTGGCTAAAAATTAGCCCTGACCAATGTCAGACAAAAAACCCTACCCAACATCAGCTATAAAATAGCCTTGGCCGATGTTGGCTAAAAAATAGCTCTGACCAATGTCGACCGAAAAAACTCTACTGGATGTCGACTATAAGAACCTAGTCAATGTCGACTAAAAATAGTCATGCTTGATGTCGGTCAAAAATACCTAGATGGTGTTAGTAGAAAAAACCCTAGCCAACATGATGTAAGCTCCATTTGAGCTTGTAGGCCTAGGATCTTCTTCATCAATGGATTCCTTTGCTTCTTAGAAGATGAATGGCAGCAGAATGGAGAAGGAAGAGAGAGAGGAGACGCCACTTCAAGGAGAAGATGAGTCTAGAAGAAGCTCATCACCATAGGAGGTCATGGATAAGAGCTTGGAGGAAGAATGAGATGAATGAAGGGAGGGGGAGAAAAAAGCACAAAATTTTGTGCTCTAAAAGAGCTCTAAAATCTGAAGTTTAATATTCAAATGATCAAAGTTGAAAAAAATGCACACACATGACCTCTATTTATAGCCTAAGTGTCACACAAAATTGGAGGGAAATTTGAATTTCAATTCAAATTTCACTTGAATTTGAAATTGAATTTGTGGATCCAAAATTTCACTAATTATGATTAGTGAATTTTAGTTATGGTTCAGCCCACTCATCCAAGATCAATTCCAAGATTCTCCACTAAGTATGCTTAGGTGTCATGAGGCATGTAAAGCATGAAGGACATGCACAAAGTGTGACTATATGATGTGGCAATGGGGTGTAGTAAGCAAATGCTCACCTCCCCCTCTAAAATTTAATTGGAATGGGCTTCAACCAATTCAATTAAATTTATTTCCAACTACACACATCAAATATTCACTTAGTTCATGTGAAATTACAAAACTACCCCTAATACAAAAACTAGTTTAGGTGCCCTAAAATACAAGGGCTGAAAAATCCTATATTTCTAGGGTACCCTACCTACATTATAGAGCCCTAAATACAAAGACCAAATATAATGGCATCCTAGTCTAATATGTACAAAGATAATTGGAACCAACGTTGGCCCATGGGCTCAGAAATCTACCCTGAGGTTCATGAGAACCCTAGGGCCTTCTTCGACAGCTCTAGCCCAATCCTCTTGGAGCCTCTTGCTCATGGCTCTAGTGACTGGTCCCTTCCTAGGGAGGATTGCATAACAACATCAACCAAAAAACCTAGCTAATGTGGTTAAGAAATAGCTATGGCTGATGTCAGCCAAAAAACCCTAGTTGATGTCAGCAAAAAAATCCTAACCAACGTCGGCTAAGAAAATCAAGTTGACATCAACCAAAACACCCTAGCTAACATCAACTAAAAAATAACCCTAGCCGATATTGGCTAACAAATAGCTTTGGCTGATGTTGGCTAGAAAAACCTAGCTGACACCGGCTGAAAAACCCTAACATGTATCTACTCAAAAGTTAGTCATGACCAATGTCAGTAGAAAAAATCTAGCCAACATCGGTCAAAAAAATCATTGGTCAACATCAATTGAAAAAACCTAGATGATAACGGCCAAAAAAATCCTCGGCTGACATTAGCAAAAATTTCCCATGACTGACGTCAGTGAGAAAATAATCCTAACCAACATCATCTAAAAAATCTTAGTCGATATCGGCAAAAAATAGTTTTGGTTGACATCATACAAAAAATTTCTGACTGAAAAAATCTCAGCCAACGTCAGTGAAAAACAACTTATGTCGATATCGGCCGTAAAAACTTTGGTCACCCGTAGTTGTGAGTGTTGAGCAAGAAAGAGTCACGAGCAAGAACGTAAGTTAGAGTGAGCATCTCCGAAAAAAGAATTTCAAATTCTATATTTTTTGAGAGAATTTGAAATCCCACTATTTTAGTCAATCAAAATGATTCATAAAAATACCAAAAATTAAATCTTCTTTCAAATATTCTATCCAAACAAGCTATTTTATCACGAATCATTTTAAATTCCTTGAAAAAATGAATTCCCCTGTTAAATTGCTCCATCCAAACACACTATTAGTGTATTTCAATGTAATTCATAGTATCTAAATACTTTTAACAATTATTAACTTGTGTCCAGATCAGAAATAACACAATCCTATACTAAGGCCATTCACAGAGAATAAATAGCATTAATACAGCCATGTGTTGCATCATCAATAATGAAAATTTCTAAAAGTCAACCCAAACTTTTGATAGAAGCAGTATTACTCCTTGTGTTCAAACAAGAGAAATTCTTTCAAAGTCTCAGTGTTAGTTAACTTCATTAAGAGTGTAAAGACACAACCCTTTGAAAATTGTAATTTGCACTAGACTTGGAATGGTTGTACAATCTTTCTAGTGCAGTAGTACTTCAAGTTACCAATCAATCACTTGTTATCACCCACTGAGCTTTTGAACTAGAGTATGCAAAAGTAAGGTTGGGTTTCTATTAATGGTGATTCTAATTAAATGGTTTTTCAATCCCATTTATGCATTTATCACATTTATAATAGATACCATACTTGCAAGAAATCAAAGCATGTTTTGACATGTATTCATATTCAACTGATTTATAACTACGATGTGCTAATCATGCCATAAATATAAATAAGGATTAACAATAAGAACAAAACCAAAAAATTATCATTAATACATAGTTTGAGCATCCCGTCACAAGAATACTGATGGGAACCAAGACCCATTGTTAGATCGAGATGACTGCTCTTCTAGAAACGGGAAACCAAATAACTAGTAATTTGGTCCTCGGACTTTTTTTTTGTTTGATCCTATATTTTATTTCATTTTAGTCCTTTAATTTTTTTTTCTATTAGGTCCAATTAAGTCAATTGTGGAGGGGTTTGACCACCAAAAATCATGATTTTTTTGTCAATTGTGATGGTTTTTACTGCCACATTTGATAAATAGGACCATACTGAAACCAAAACAAGAGATAAAAGATCAAAATGAAACACAAAAAAGTTATAGAACTAATCCAAACAAAAAAAAAGTTAGAGAACCAAAGTACTACTTGATGTAAGCTCCATTGGAGCTTGTAGGCCTAGGATCTTCTTCATCTATGGATTCCTTTGCTTCTTGGAAGATGAATGGCAGCGAAATGGAGAAGGAAGAGAGAGAAGAGACGCCACTTCAAGGAGAAGATGAGTCTAGAAGAAGCTCACCACCATAGGAGGCCATGGATAAGAGCTTGGAGGAAGAAGGAGATGAATGAAGGGAGAGGAAGAGAAGAGCACGAAATTTTGTGCTCCAAATGAGCTTTGAAATCTGAAGTTTAATATTCAAATGATCAAAGTTTTAAAAAATGCACACACATGACCTCTATTTATAGCCCAAGTGTCACACAAAATTGGAGGGAAATTCAAATTTCACTTGAATTTGAAATTGAATTTGTGGAGCCAAACTTTGGAGCCAAAATTTCACTAATTATGATTAGTGAATTTTAGTTATGGTTCAGCCCACTAATCCAAGATCAATTCCAAGATTCTCCACTAAGTGTGCTTAGGTGTCATGAGGCATGAAAAGCATGAAGGACATGCACAAAGTGTGACTATATGATGTGGCAATGGGGTGCAGTAAGCAAATGCTCACCTCCCCCTCTAAAATTTAATTGGATTAGGCTTCTACCAATTCAATTAAATTTATTTCCAACCACACACATCAAATATACACTTAGTGCATGTGAAATTACAAAACTACCCCTAATACAAAAACTAGTCTAGGTGCCCTAAAATACAAGGGCTGAAAAAATATTATAATTCTAGGGTACCCTACCTACATTATGGAGCGCTAAATACAAGACCCAAAATTAATGAAACCTTAATCTAATATGTACAAAGATAAGTGGGCTCATACTTAGCCCATGGGCCCGAAATCTACCCTAAGGCTCATGAGAACCTTAGGGCCTTCTCTTGCATCTTTGGCCCAATCTTCTTGGAGTCTTCTATTCAATGCCCTTGGGGGGGTAGGATTGCATCACTACTTTTGCTGGTAAAGAACTCATATGTGGATGAGCCTGAGTTAGGGACAGCAACTACTATTGGGTAATCAATGCTCACACAAACAAAGTTACCCATACTCACAAAAGATCGTGAGAACACAACAAACATTACACCGTAGAAAAAATAATAACAAACACAAGAATTTAACGTGGTGTGGCACCTCTTGCCTACATCCACGAAATCGTCTCAAAAGTATTTCCCTATCACAAAAATGATTACAAGATTGTAACCCACCCTAAATAGCATATCACTCTACAAACTCGAGTACCACACTCAATGGTTACAAGAAATGATAACACTCACACAAAGACACTTTTCTATCAACAAAGTGAAGTTGTTTCACAATCTCTCTTCTCACACACTCTCTCTTCATTAGTCTCTTCTCCACTAATTCTCTTCTTTATTTATAGTGAAGATTTCCACCAATTATAATAAATAAATTATCTTGGAAGTTGAAACAATACAACTTCCAATGCATCCATTCAAATAAGTTTCATCTAGTAAAATGCAATCTTTCACTTTGCATTTAAACCACCTAAACCTTAGTGATAAAAATTCAATTCCCACTATGCATTAAATGCACCTTATCTTTTGGCTTGGAACTCTACAACTACTATTATATTTGAAGTATGTTGAATTTGTATACAACATTAACAAACCAATCCTTTTCTCACTAGGTGGGGTCGGTACATGGATCAAATATCTGGCATAATGTTCTATTGTAATTTCAAAATCATGTCATCAACCTGCCCATGTTGTGCTTTGCTGCAATCTTTAACATGTTATATCCCAAGTCCTAAGTAAAAGGTGAAGTTTATGTTAGACAATTGATAACCAATGTAAAGCTTTCTTGAATCTTTACGACATGGATCAATGAGGAGATTCTGTGTATTTTTTATAAATTAATAATCATTCACTAATTTATAAATTGGTGTTATACCATATTGGTCTTACCTGCCAGATTGAGAGGAGATTTTTTAGGCCAACGGAGTAGATATCCATCCATGATTGAGTGACAGAACATATGGATTTCTTGGAGGAAAGGCTTAAAGGGTCGGAGGCCAGAATCGAGGCTAGCATGGAAGAAAATATTGGATGGAAGTTATTGTGATTGAGAGGCATTTAAATGAAATGAGAAAGGTTTTGAGAAAATGTTTGGAGGAAGAATATGAAAGTTTCACTACTTGAAGAAAGGATCTAAGCAGTGGCTTCCACATGTCTAGGTGCAATTGGCAGAAAAGCTAGTTGTAGTTGTGCAACTGCATAAGTAGTGGGATGAAAAAGTCTAAGCGCAATCATGCAAAACTCTTAAATCTTACCAGAAGACAAGCACATCTATTCAGTACAAGACAAAAGAATCCCATAGATGAGAAATGAGAATAATGCACAAAGTCAGTTACTATGCAACAAATAGAAAGAAAAATGAGCAGCAACAACATTATCATACAAGAGAGGCTAAACAAAGGCTTGAGCGAGGCTAATTTTCAAATACAACAATGCATTCACCTGTCATAAGTAAAGCCAATCAAGGGTATAGTGATGTGATCCTTACTAGGAGCAGATCGCTTGGTACAGGTCACAGAATTTGGAGGATGCCACTTCCAGAGAGGGAAGATAAGTCAGGATAGACGCCACAAGGATTACCATGATAAGTCTGAGATTGGTTTAACAAGGAACCCAGAGAGAAGCTCTCACAAAATATTCTCAAAATGCCAAAAAGTCCTTCTACTAAAAACGAGTTCAATACATATAGTGTATCTGAGGTGCAGCTGAAAAGGAACCAATTTTATTTAATTAAAATGACAATAAAAAAATAGAAATAGAAAAAATTATTTGGCATGGGCCTTCAAATTAGTTTGGGCCTTCAACAACAATTAAGATTCTTGGTAGTGTCTCTGGGCCTTCATCCTTCTTCACTTGGGCCTTGGTAAGGATGTTTGATACCATTTGTTGGAGGGTATCCTCTGACTGTTTGGTCCTACTCCTGGTTATAGGTCCCTGTATTTGGGCAGTTTTAGGATTTTCATCATATAGTCACCATCTCCTCATGCGATATCTTGAGCTATGGTGCTTGTAAAATGTAACGAAGCTCTGCAACTTGGCATCGAATGCTAACACTTGGGTGCGTCTTTTCTATTTGCTGGTATAGAGCAATGCAACCTGCATGGCAGTTATGGGCCTCATAAGCCATAGCCAGTCATATTTGTATCTAAAATTCACAACTTTTTAAAAATTAATTTACCTCCTCGTTCCACAATCAGACAAAAATTCTTGTTTGGGCAAGAAAGAACCAACCTCACCACCAAATAATGTAGGCCTGGGTATGATAGTGAGTGCAACTTCAAGAAATTCAATGGCATGTCCATAGGAGCCCTTCCCATAGGCCTTCTAACCCAAATCAAACATCAACTAAGTAGTGGCCCTCTTCTCTGCCTGTTCCTTAGCCTCCTGATTGATCCACCAAACCAACAAGCAACATGTCGTCAACAAACAATTTCCATTTCAACATAAACCCTATGCAATAATTGTTACCCTAAGTTAAAAGAACAAAACCTGGACCAAATTAATTAATTGAGTATTTTTTATGCTATTCTCCAATCTGAATTGGAGTTTCATTTATTGCATGTTTGCATAACCATTTCCATAAGAGAAATCACATCAATTCTATGTAAAAATGTGGAAGCTTAGTACTTGTTTGATTTCACGTTAAAATACCAATTTATGTGGTTTTTGATAAATTTTCATGTTTTGGGTTCCATTGAGGAATTGATTCTAAGCTAAAACAACTTTGAGTAGCTTAAGTATTGGATAAAATATTTTATAATGTATCTCACCACTAAATGCTTCTATAATTAAAACACCCAAATGTAAATCATATCACTTCAAAATCAATTTTAACCAAAGTCAATTTTGTAAAATCAATTTCATTCAAAATTAATTTTGATAATACTTGTCGCAACCTACCCTTCGGTGGGAGGGCGACGCAGAGGCTCACGGGTGCGTCTTCCAAGAAAGGAAAATGCGCGGAGTCGCCACCAACGTTTATTCGAGGAAAACATCAGAAAAACCGGAAAGGTGTGGTCTACGAACTTTAACTGTGAAAGGTTCAGGAGTTGTTTTTACGCACGGGGAAGGTATTAGCACCCCATGCGTCCGTCACAAGGGACGACAGCCTTCAATCAAGTGTGCAAATATGACTTCAAAATTATGTATTTTTCCCTTTTTTATGTTTTCATGCTTTTTATGGGCTTTTTTGTATTTTATTATCTTTTTGTGGTCGACAAGGGTATTTTCCTCGCTCCTACGTATCCTCAATTGCGATGAGGAAATTAAACCTACGTAGTTCTTTCAGAACTAAACGTTGGTTAAGTTGTTTTGATCTTTTTCCGCAAGATCAATTTTAACCGCACAAAAGTCGTTTAAGGCATTGGACCATTAAACGATCTTTTGATTCTTTTGAAAGGAGAGAAACGTTAAGGCGTTGGACCATTAACGATCTCTTGGTTTTGAAAGGAGAGAAACATTAAGGCGTTGGACCATTAACGATCTCTTGGTTTTTGAAAGGAGAGGAACGTTAAGGCGTTGGACCAATAATGATCTCTTGGGGTGCTCCACAAAAACGCTACGTATCCTCAATTGCGATGAGTAAATCAGACCTACGTACTTCTTGCAAAAGCAGTAAAGTTACGTCTTGATTTTATGCTTTTGAATGGTCCATGTTAACCGATAAAAGCAAAGAAAACCGTTTAAGGCGTTGGACCTTAAAACGGTTTTTAGTGATTTTCGCGGACAAAGCTTGATTTATGAGTTGATTTTAGCATTAGCTTCACTTTGGTTATTAGTCAATTCATACAAGGAAACTTTCAAAGAAAAATGTCCGATTGATTTTTTTGATTTATTTTATTATTATTTTTTTTTCAAGATATTTTGATTATTTTATTATTATTTTTCTTTTTTTGGTTTAACCGAGGTTACAGTGTGAACGATCGGTAAAATTTTGCTTTAACAGTGATTAAACAAGATTATAACGCAAATGATCGGTTAAAATTCATTTTATCATTTATTAGGCGAGATAACAGCTTAAATGATCGGTTAAAGCACGTTAAAAACAGAAGAAAAGAAAACTGAAAGTAAGCGAAATGAAAGTGAAAGTACACAAAACAAGTAGGGACCACTAAGGGTGCATAGAATGAATTGAAAGATTCGATTTCGGGAACTTACCGGTTGAAGACCGAAGTACGACGAAGAACGAACGAAGAACGGTGAAGAACGATGAAGAATTTCCACAGAATCGCTTATGGAAACGTCTCAAAAGCGTTACAGAAGCACCTCAGCTTGGATTTTCTTCACGAAAACACATTTTTTCACCCAAAACAGCCGAAATGCATAGCCAAGGGGTCCAGAATATTTTGAAACAGCCCCGCTCCCCTATTTATAGGGAAAAAGGGAGGTGCTTGCCGCCCAGAGGCTTCTTGAGGAAGATTTCTAAGCACACCCCAATTACTAAGTTCACCCGCCTTTTCGAACTTTACGAAAAAGTTACGGAAGCCTTACGGAAGTGTTTCGGATTTGATTTTCAACTTTTTTTCTCTTCCCTTTCACCAATGTTAAGCGAAATATGCTTACCCAAGGTTTTCGGAAATTTTACAGAAGCAGTACAGAAGCCCGGGAACCATTTTTCAACATTGAGGAGCTTGCCACCCAGTTTCTTCCTCTTTAAGCAACCCAACTTCCAAAATTTTCTGGAAGGGCCTAGATTCGAATTGCTATTAACACCCCTATCTTGATAAGTTCACCCCCCTATTTTTGTGTTTTTGGTTGTTTTCTTTTCGAAATCTCACGAAACTTTACGGATTCCACTGCGATGAGTGTTAAGCCTTCTGAAGCGATCAACAATATTCCTCGGATGAAATTAGAGTGTAATAGTTTATTTACACACACCCCACTTTGCTAAATACACTCTCGTTTTCGTGTTTTTGACCGGTTTCTTCCTGAAACATCTCAGAACTTTACGGATTCCACAACGATGGGTGTTAAACATTTTGAGGTTGCCAAACAAAGGTCACATGCCGATAAACAATGGTCCCCAGACGAAATTAGGATATGACAGTTGCCCCTCTTTACTTACCTTTTATTGGAGATAAAAGGAAAGTAAAGATAAGACACTAATTTCGTTCGAGTTGAATCTTTACCCGACTGGCCACTAGCACAAATCCAAGCAGTAAAACCCGTGAAGGCATGAAGATATTGAAATTCCTTCTTTTCTCATTTAATTTATTTTCATTTTCATTTTCACTCTCCCCTTTTTTTTAAAAAAAAAGCGTACAAAAGAAGGACGTCGAGTCATACAAAGCACAGGGAAAAAGGATATTGAAGTTTTTAAGGTGAAGACATTGTCGTCTTCGAAATGAAAATGAAGACATTGTTGCCTTTTGAAGGCATGCAATGGATGAAGACATTGTCGTCTTCGACATGTAGATGAGGACATTGACGCCTTTGAAGGCATGCAATGACTGAAGACATTGTCGTCTTCGAAATGTAAATGAGGGTCATTGTCGCCTTTGAAGGCATGCAATGACTGAAGACATTTTTTTCTTCGAAATGTGTGCGAATTACTGTATAGGGTGTCTCCACATGCTACCTGACTTCTCATAGGTCGGGGTAGCAAAACTGTGTGTGTACAAATAACCACATGGGGTATTTTCGCCTGCCACCTGACTTCACAGGTCAGGATTAACAAAAGTGTGTTTGTACGGATAACCACTTGGGGTATTTTCGCCTGCCACCTGACTTCACGGGTTGGGATTAACAGAAGTTGTCTTTGTACGGATAACCACTCGGGTATCTCCGCCTGCCACCTGACTTCACGGGTCAGGATTAACAGAAGTTGTCTTTGTATAGATAACCACTCGGGTATCACCGCCTGCCACCTGACTTCATGGGTCAGGGTAATAAAAGTGTGAGACTAAAAAAAGTCTCGGCCGGAAGATGCTGACATCTCCAGGAAAGGTGCAGATGATGACGTTAGTCACTGCATGCTATCAGGCTTTGAGTCTTACGGATAGCAAATGAGACTTTTTTGCAGTCTCGGTCGGAAGACGCTGACATCTCTAGAGAAGGTGCAGATGACGACGTTAGTCACTACATGCTATCAGGCTTTGAGTCTTACAGATAGCAAATGAGACTTTTTCGCAGTCTTGGCCGGAAGATGCTGACATCTCCGGGGAAGGTGCAGATGACGACGTTAGTCACTGCATGCTATCGGGCTTTGAGTCTTACGGATAGCAAATGAGACTTTTTCGCAGTCTTGGCCGGAAGATGCTGACATCTCCGAGGAAGGTGCAGATGACGATGTTAGTCATTGCGTGTCAACGGGCTCACTTGCCTCTAACTAACAAAAGGTGCGGATAACCATAAGGTATCTCCGCATGTCATCAGACTTGTCGTCTCTGGATGACAAAGGTGCGAATAACCGTAAGGTGTCTCCGCATGCTATCGGACTCACTGGTCATGATAGCAAAAAGTGTGCACGGATAACCATCGGGTGTCTCCGCGTGCCACCGGACTCATAGGTCACGATAGCAAAAGGTGGGGTGGTCAACAAAAGTGGGGCTTTTGCTCCTACGTATCCTCAATTTGTGATGAGGAACTCAGACCTACGTAATTCTTAAGAAAGCGGTGTAAGACTAAAATAGTCTCTACCAGAAGATGCTGACATCTCCAGAAAGGGTGCAGATGACCACATTGGTCTCTGCTTGTCAATTGGACTTGGGGTCTCCGAATGAGGAGGTGCGGATAACCGTAAGGTGTCTCCGCATGCTACCGGACTCTTGGGTCACTGGATAGCAAAAGGTGGGGTGGTCGACAAAAGCGGGGCTTTTGCTCCTACGTATCCTCAATTTGTGATGAGGAACTTAGACCTACGTAGTTCTTGCCTTTTTTGTGTGAGACTAAAATAGCCTCGATGTTCTTTCACTAAAATGCGAACATGCTTTAGTAAAGAAACAAAACCCCCCAATTGATCAGAGCAACACATAATTTTTGGTGAAAAACAACGTGTCTATTGGGGAAGGAGAGTATGCTGATGAAATTTTCTCATAACCACAAAATGAGATTTTGGATGTTAGCGTTTCATTTCTAAACGACCATTTAGAGGAAACACTGGGCCCAACAAAATAGAAGAAAATCACTCAAAGTGTATCAATCTCACACAGGTAAGTGTTTTATCCTAATTCCGAACCATAGATATGTCATGACTTGATTTTGCAAATCATTTCCTATCAAATCAAAGATTACATGTGTGATCATGGATCAATAGGACTTTTTTGGGAATGGTGTTTTTTTTTGTGGGAAATTTGGATTCGAGTGTTTTGGCATTCCCTTTTTCTGTTTTTGTTTAGTGCGGGACGAGAAAATCGCCAGCGCACAGGATTTTGGTTGGCAATCAAAGGGAAAGGACCACTTCAAGTTGTGGTTTCCTTTCTTTCCTTATTTGATTGTGACTATTCTGTATTATTTGGATATTTGTCTGGTCCGAAGACCCTTCTATATATTTCTTTTGTTTTCTTCTAATCATTGATTGGGAACTTTATTTTTTTTCTTTGTTTTCTTCCGATCTTTGATCAGGAACTTTCTTTTTTTTCTTTTGTTTTCTTCCGATCTTTGATCATGAACTTTACTCCTTTTTTTCTTTTGTTTTCTTCTGATCCTTGATCGGGAACTTTCTTTTTCTTTTGTTCTCTTCCTATCTTTGATCGGGAACTTTCTTTTCCTTTGTTTTTTTGTATTTGAAACGTGTTAGCAGCTCAACAGTGAGTGACCCTTCTTTCTTAAGAGACCCCATTGTTCCTTCTTCCGAGGGCAAGGATGGAAATTCTCATCCTGGGTCAAGGTTTATGGTGATTTGAGGTCTTGGCTCAAAAGGCTTGCAGAACAGCCGGACGTGACGTTTGTCAGGGTGTTGGTTTGGCCAGCGGTTCAGGGATAAAGGAATGTCCCAGATTATTTCCATGACACACATGCTACAATGATGATTAGGAAATTTTATGCAAAACTAGTCATGCATGCACCCATGTGGACACTCAAGCATCAAGTTTTTATGGTCATGTGACACTAGGGCTCAGGATTCATTTTCCTTATTTAAGTCAACCCAGTGTTTCCAACACATGTTCTTTTATCAATTCATGCATTCATCCAAGTCCATTTTGGGTGTTCGGGAAAATTTTCACAGCATTCACCCTTCAGGTGTATACACATTTTTTCAACAAAACCCTTTGTGTTTTGATCGGTGAATCTTTTTCAAAGAAAGAGCTAGAGTTCATTTCTTTTCAAGAGCGTCTTGGCTTTTTAGTCAAAAAAAAAATTGTTCTTGTTTGTTTTTTTTGTTTTGGCCATTTTCAAAAGATTAAAAACAGATCGTAACCTGGACACGGTTGATACCCGAGATTACATTTTATTGAAAAAAGGAATGTGAACGAAAGTACACCAAACTTACACACATTTTTGCATTTTGGACAAATCATCGTAAAGTAAGTACGACCATATGCCAAAAGCGGTAAATTACTCACAATGCGACATATAACTGCATGTTCAGTTCAATCACAATGGACATAATAATTGGAAGCAGATAATGTCAAATCACAAGGGAAATAACAGAATAAGAAAATAACTGAAAGTAGTAATGAAGGATAAATCACAAGTTTGGCGATCCCGGTCGTATGGCTCCGCCTCTTCCAAGGAAATTCTGAAATTCATCATCCCTCAGCTGCCTCTGTCTCTGTCTGAGGAATGACCATCCCTCGATGGCCTCGAAACGCAACTGATGTTCCACGCTCTGGAATCGGTGTTTGTCAAAGCCTGTGTCGGCTTGCGGGGCCGCACTAGAACCCTCTTCAATGGTGCCCTTCCTGGATTGCTTTGCAGGGAGCTTCTTCATAACCAATTCTAGGTTGCCTCCGAGTAGCGCTTCTTTAACCTCTTGAGCCGGACGCGTGATGACTTGTCGGTCACGGGCCTAGTACTTTTGCTTACCTTTGGCTTTGGACTTGGTCGCTCGCTGGTCGGCCACGTGTCATAGGCAACGCTCCAGCCTTTGTAGATGAGATGAGGGGCTCTGGAGGTGGCGGCGGTGCGTCTATTGCCCGTTGTTGGCCATCCCCAGGCTGCTGTGGTGTCTCGCCCTGCGCCTGCCTGGGGGGCGCAGTACTTCTTGATGAAAGCCCGGTTAATAGGGGGCATGATGACTTTGTTGGGGGCGACGAGCACTCTGTAGAATTGACAAAGGCCCGTAATCAGAGTTGGAAACCCCAGGACCCTGTTGGACTTCTCCAGGTCCATTGGGTGCCTTGCAGGCGTGATCCCTACAAACAATAGATGACATCAGAAATTAGTTGAGCGATGTGCATACTTACCTATGTCACGATGGCGTGACCTTGCTGGGGGGGACGGGCACCCGGTAGGACTGACAAAGGCCCATAACCAAAGCTGGAAACCCCAGGGCCCTGTTCGACTTCTCCGGGTCCACTGGGTGTCTTGTGGGCGTGATCCCTGCAAATAGTGGATGTCATAAAAAATTAATTGAGCCACGTGCATACTAACCTATGTCATGACGGCACAAACCAATTGACACTTCGGCAGGGGAAGATCGGAGTTGTGGCGGTGTGCATGATCCACACTAATCTCCTTACAGCGGCTGAGTGAAATCTTGCCCTGGTATGCATAGTAGTTGCACGATAGCCTCCCTCTCTGGTTGTCCTCGCACAGTTGGTCGCCCTCCAATATCAGGGGGTGGCCCAGGAACTGATAAAATCAAACTACTAGCCCCTCACTCGGGAGCGCAGGCCTCGATTAAGCATTAAGGGCAGAGGACCTTGAGTTCTCTGAAGGTGCAGAAGTGGAGTCCTATGAAGGCGACAGCGTGTAGCCCTATGAAGGTGAGGCCGTGCAGCCCTTTGAAGGCGAGGACGTGTAGTCCTCTAAAGGCGAGGGCATGTAGACCTCTAAAGGAGAGGACGTGTACTCCTCTGAAGGTGAGGGCGTGTAGCCCTACGAAGGCGAGGGCGTGTAGCCCTCTAAAGGGGAGGACATGTAGTCCACTGAAGGTGAGGGCGTGTAGCCCTCTGAAGGCGAGGATGTATAGTCCTTTGAAGGTGAGGGCGTGTAGTCCTCTGAAGGTGAGGACATGTAGCCCTCTGAAGGCGAGGACGTGTAGCCCTCTGAAGTAGAGGACGTGTAGCCCTCTGAAGGCGAGGGTGTGCAGCTCTCTAATGGCGAGGACGTGTAGTCCTCTGAAGGCAAGGACGTGTAGTCCTCTAAAGGCGAGGGCATGTAGACCTCTAAAGGAGAGGACATGTAGTCCTCTGAAGGTGAGGGCGTGTAGCCCTAAGAAGGCGAGGACGTGCAGTCCTCTGAAGGCGAGGACGTGCAGTCCTTTGAAGGCGAGGGTGTGTAGTCCTCTTAAGGTGAAGGCGTGTAGTCCTCTGAAGGTGAGGGCGTGTAGCCCTCTGAAGGCAAGGACGTGTAGTCCTCTAATGGCAAAGGCGTGCAGCCCTCAAAAGGTGAGGGCGTGTAGCCCTACGAAGGCGAGGGCGTGTAGCCCTCTGAAGGGGAGGACGTGTAGTCCTCTGAAGGTGAGAACGTGTTGCCCAACGAAGGCGAGGGCGTGTAGCCCTCTGAAGGGGAGGACGTGTAGTCCTCTGAAGGTGAGAACGTGTAGCCCTCTGAAGGCGAGGACGTGTAGTCCTCTGAAGATGAAGGTGTGTAGTCGTCTGAAGGTGAGGACGTGTAGCCCTCTAAAGGCGAGGACATATAGCCCTCTATTGGCGAGGACGTGTAGTCTTCTGAAGGGGAAGACGTGTAGTCCTCTGAAGTGGAGGACGTGTAGTCCTCTGAAGTGGATGATGTGTAGTCCTCTGAAGGCAAGGACATGTAGCCCTCTGAAGGCGAGGGCGTGCAGCCCTCTGAAGGTGAGGGTGTGCAGCCCTTTGAAGGCGAGGACGTGCATCCCTCTGAAGGCTAGGACGTGCAGTCCTCTGAAGGCAAGGATGTGCAGTCCTCTAAAGGCGAGGACGTGCAGTCCTTTGAAGGCGAGGGCGTGTAGTCCTCTGAAGGTGAGGGTGTGTAGTCCTCTAAAGGTGAGGGCGTGTTGCCCTCTGAAGGCAAGGACGCGTAGTCCTCTGATGGCGAGGGCATGCAGCCCTATGAAGGTGAGGGCGTGTAGCCCTCTGAAGGTGAGGACGTGCAGTCCTCTAAAGGCAAGGACGTGTAGTCCTCTGAAGGTGAAGGCGTGTAGCCCTCTGAAGGCGAGGACGTGTAGTCCTCTAAAGGCAATAGGTTCTAGTACTCAAGGGTCCACCCCTGTGAGAAAGCAAGAGATTGACTCATCGAGAGGACATCCTAAACTTAAAAGTTGGGACATTAGATGTTGGAAATCTATGCTGCTAACATGCTTTTTAGGGATGCAGATGCATGCAACCTTTGTCTTGAAATACGGTAAATGCGGACTTCGTATGCAACAATGTAATGTAATGTAATGGAAAGTTGTACAATGTTCATGACATTCTTTCCCTATTTTGTTATTTTGATTTTGATTTGATTTTTTGGAAAACACAGATTGACTGTCCTTTTGAAAGAGGTGATAATTCATGCAACCTTATCCTATCTTTTGCAAATCTCTCCGGGAACTCCCTCAGAGTGTATGTCTTGTTTGATTTAGTCACTCGACCATTTTGGAGTGACGACAATAGAGTTGTTTGACGTTTAATCAATCCATAGAAAACCCAGGGTTTGCCCCCCTCTTTTTACTTAAAAACATCGACGGGTGAGAACTTTTGATCTGCCCCTAGGTTCGCTTGAGGTTTATGCATGGTGCCTTTCATTGCCCCAGTGTAGGGCTCTGAGGTATCCATCGTTGTCTTGTTTTCACAACCTTGTAGCAAGGAAGAATGAAAGAAGCGGTTGATTCTCAAGAAACATTTGAAGGATTTTGACGGATTAAGTCAAATGACTCCTATTCTTGATAACTCACTTCTCTCTCAAAAAGACAAACTTTCAGGAATGATAAAATGAGGTCACATGAATGTCTATATTTTTACTTGAAAACACAGTCATTCAAATGCTTTTTTCTTTTTTCTTATTCTGAAACTTATTGTTTTGAACTTTACTCATCATTTTACGGCACCCCCCACCAACGCGTAGGACGAGTAATCTTTGATTGAACGGTCTTGGAAGTCAAAAACTTAGGAGCATAGGTCACTTGAGCAAACAAACCAATGGCCTACACTAACATTCCGGTGGAAGTTGAATAAGCAAAGATGTAACTGTGAGAGGATGAGAAAGACAAGGATGTTAAATTTATCCATATTATTTAGCATTGTAACTGTGGTTTACAATAATGGCATAAACTTGAAAATACTAATGAGTCATTAGAGACATCTAGCAACAACCTTCAAATTGCCCCATGTGTGGCATCTCTTGTCAATGTCAGGATTCACAAGCAATTCTCCTCAAATTTCAATCAGCCCGCATCAATTAGACCTTGCACCTTATGCATTAGGGTCCTACAATGCTCAATGGAATGCCTGGGGGCCCTCCATGATAAGCACATGTTGCATTCGAGTCGTATCCTCAGAAAAATGGAGGTTGAGGAACCTTGGCTGGGGTTATGGCAACCATTGAATTATCGAGTAGATATGGGAGCTAATCAGCATAGGACACTGGAATTGGGGTGAATTCTACAGGCTTTTTCGCTGCAAAATTCATTTCTTGGTTGGTGCTTTGGTTTGTGCTAAAGGTGGTGTTTGGGCATTAGGCGTGTGGTAAGCAGGCAGGCCTTGTGGCTGTTTTGGGGATGGCCTTTGTGGATGATTGGGTGAGAGGGACTGTTATTGGCTGAGTAATGACATTGTTGGGCTGATGGGAAATTTGGTCGTGTAGGAATGGTAGTCACAGCAAGGGTTTCTCCCTCATCCTCTTCATTTTCCCCAGTTTTCGCATTTTGCCCCTTTTCAGACCCACTTCGATCCTTTCACCGGTGAAGACCAAATCTGCAAAGTTTGAAGGTGTGTAACCCACCATTTTTCCATAGCAAAACATTGGTAATGTGTCTACTATCATTGTGATCATCTCTTTCTCCGTCATTGGAGGTGCCACTTGAGTTGCCAGATCTCTCCACTTTTGGGCATATTCTTTGAAGGATTCGTGCTCCTTTTTGCACATGTTAAGTAGTTGCATCATATCCGGAGCCATATCAGAATTGTATTGATACTACCTAACAAAGGCAACCATTAGGTCCTTCCAAGAATGGACTCGGGAAGGTTCCAAGTTAGTATACCAAGTGACAGCTGCCCCTAGTAAGACTTTCTTGGAAGAAATGTATCAGCAATTTCTCATCTGTTGCGTATGCCCCCCATCTTCCGACAATACATTTTCAGATGATTCTTGGGGCAACAGTCCCCACGTACTTATCAAACTCCGACACTTTGAACTTCAGAGGAACGACCATGTTTGGGTACTAGGAACAACTCTTCTATGTCAATAAAGGCATAACCTCTACCTCCTTCAATGGCCCTGAGCCTTTCCTCTAGATGATCCAACTTTCCCATTTCTACCGTAGCAGGAGGGATCTTACCCACTGTGGAATGCAAGGGTTGTGGTTGGGGGCGAAATTGAGGGCCCTCCAAAGTGTTTTGCAGGGGTAGATCACCAACTGCTTGCCCTTCAGTGGCATATCCGAGGCAAGGCTCGAAGTCGGCTAGATTGCGATGGGATATTTCATGTGTCTCCCCCATGGGTTAAGAGACATGTGCATGATCAGTTTGAGGTTGTTGGCTCTCAATGAGTATAGGAGTAGAGTTATTGACATTCTCATTGGGAGTGTACGCCACATTGGGTGGTGTATAGTTGGGAGGCAAGCCATATGGCGGGAAGGCATGCTTGTTTTTTTGCACTAAATAAGGGCCACCCGTACTTCCCAACTCTTTGCCTTCCAGACCTACCATATCTGAGGTTGGATGATTTATTTGGTTAAGGCCATATGGGGGGTCAGGTCCCCCTCAGCAATGGTGCCGGTAGCGACTATTGCAGCCGCATTGACCTCCATCATCATGGCCATTTTCTCTTTCAAGGCCTCCATGTCAGCCTTGATCTGTTCTTGTACCTCCTCTACTTCACCCATTACTCTAGCTCTAGCACGCGATTGGTAAGGGCACCGTAAATCGCATTCTTTCGTTTGATTTAAATGATTACAATTTGGTTTTGAAGGAAAGAATGCAATAGGCAATGCAACCAATTGAAAAGCATGGATGTATGCGAATGATGCACAGTTGAAGTATCGCGAATTTTTACGCAGGACATGGGGTTGAATCAATTTAGATTTTCAACATGGTCCATGACATCTTTGTCAAGGTGAAACTGGAAGTAACAAGGACATCAACAGTCTTAAATATGTTTAGCAGTAGACGAAGCAGCGATGTAACTCCATCCATCTTTTGCCCCAATTTTTTTGCAAGATGGTTACTTCCATACTTGACATTGACTTGATGAACCTTTTCTAGAAAGCATGAGCTTGGTTCAACCCTATAATCCAAGGAATGGCAATTTCGATCGCCAATACTTCGACAACATTTCATAGAGATGAATGACTCGAGCATACTTAAGCTATGCATGGCAAATGTAATTATGAGATTGAGATGCCCGAAGGAACATCTTTTCTTAGTTAATCATGCATTAGGTACCATGTTCAATCATTTTGTTTTTTTAAGTGAAACGGGTTTATGATCCCAACATGGTTGGCTCATGGTACCGAACATATGCAACTAAGAATGCATCGTGAATTTTCATGATTCCCTTTTTTGTTTTTGTTTTGCAGAGGAAAATGCAAGGATCATGCATGAGTAAACATGAAAATAAATGGTATGCAAAAAACATGTTAGATGCAGATGCATAGTGATGAAATGACTTATGCAAAATGCAATGCATGAATATGGTAAGTGACAAATTCAGGAATGATATGTCCATTACGATGCCATGAAGAGATGCTTATACGGAGCATGATATGAATGCATTTACGGACACGAGAGCCCGAAAAATCATCTCTTCTTACTTGCGCATTCGGGGGCGTAGTGCCCCATGTGTGCAGTTAAGAAGGTGATATGGACCTTTCGGCTTCCCGTGACAAAAGATGAGACCAACATACAAAGCGTGCATGACGACATGATGTAGACGCACAAAAGCACAACACGGGGATGTACACAATATGGCAATATCCACAAATAATCATATAGCAAAGGCGTACATGAAATTTAGGTTATATGCATGGCAGTGTTTAAAAGGCACGCAACGTGTTCACTTCGCGCCCCTATTTTAGGGACCTAAATGGGAGGAACTAAAAGGCTTTTAGTGATAATTCCCAAGGTGGTCATATCTCTCTTGATGGTTTCTAGAGGTATCATCCCCTTCGAAAAAACATATTGCGGCAGTAGGGACTACTAGCAACAATATGTTATCAAAGAGAAAAACTCTAGATGAGGGTTCACTATTATCAAGCAAGTCGGAGACCCAGCATACCCACAGATTCACCTCCACTCCTTATGTTCCCATGGACCCGGGTGTAGGGCCCCTTTTCAACTTACCGTGTGTGAAAAAAGGTGTTGGTGTTGTGTGCATCAAATGAATAAATATCTATCTCATGCATACATTTCAAAAACACACTAAAAACATCAAAGAGATATATACAAGAACGTAAGAGAAATAAAAGGGAACTGACAAAAGAGGAAGTCATGATATTGCACGAGATTAGAAGGCCCAACTCTCTAAAAACAGTCCCAAGTGGAGTCGCCAACTGTCGCAACCTACCCTTCGGCGGGAGGGCGACACAGAGGCTCATGGGTGCGTCTTCCAAGAAAGGAAAATGCGCGGAGTCGCCACCAACGTTTATTCGAGAAAAACGTCGGAAAAACCAAAAAGGTGTGGTCTACGAACTTTAAGTGTGAAAGGTTCGGGAGTTTTTTTTACGCACGGGGAAGGTATTAGCACCCCACGCATCCGTCACAAGGGACGGCAACCTTCAATCAAGTGTGCAAATATGACTTCAAAATTATGTATTTTTCCCTTTTTTATGTCTTTATGATTTTTATGGGTTTTTTGTATTTTTTTATCTTTTTGTGGTCGACAAGAGTGTTTCCCTCGCTCCTACGTATCCTCAATTGCGATGAGGAAATCATACCTATGTAGTTCTTTCAGAACTAAACTTTGGTTAAGTTGTTTTGATCATTTTCCGCAAGATCGATTTTAACCGCACAAAAGTCATTTAAGGCATTGGACCATTAAACGATCTTTTGATTCTTTTGAAAGTAGAGAAACATTAAGGCGTTGGACCATTAACAATCTCGAAACGTTAAGGCGTTGGACCATTAACGATTTCTTGGTTTTTGAAAGGAGAGGAACGTTAAGGCGTTGGACCATTAACGATCTCTTGGGGTGGTTGACAAAAGCGGGGCTTTTGCTCCTACGAATCCTCAATTGCGATGAGAAAATCAAACCTATGCAGTTCTTGCAAAAGCAGTAAAGTTACGTCTTGATTTTATGCTTTTGAACGGTCCATGTTAACCGATAAAAGCAAAGAAGATCGTTTAAGGCGTTGGACCTTAAAACGGTTTTTAGTGATTTTTGTGGACAAAGCTTGATTTATGAGTTGATTTTAGAATTAGCTTCACTTTGGTTATTAGTCAATTCATTCAAGGAAACTTTCAAAGAAAAATGTCCGATTAATTTTTTTGATTTATTTTATTATTTTTTTTCAAGATATTTTGATTATTTTATTTTATTTTTGTTTAACCGAGGTTACAGTATGAACGATCGGTTAGATTTTGCTTTAACAGTGATTAAACGAGATTACAACGCAAATGATCGGTTGAAATTCATTTTATCAAAACAAGTAGGAACCACTAAGGGTGGATAGAATGAATTGAAATATTCGATTTCGGGAACTTACCGGTTGAAGACCGAAGAACGAAGAAGAGCGGTGAAGAACGATGAAGAATTTCCACAGAATCGCTTACGGAAACGTCTCGGAAGCATTACGAAAGCACCTCGGTTTGGATTTTCTTCACGAAAACACATTTTTTCACCCAAAACAACTGAAATGCATAGCCAAGGGGTCCGGAATATTTTGAAACAGCCCCCCTCCCCTATTTATAGGGAAAAAGGGAGGTGTTTGCCGCCCAGAGGCTTCTTGAGGAAGATTTCAAAGCGCACCCCAATTACTAAGTTCACCCCCTTTTTCATACTTTACGGAAAAGTACGGAAGCCTTACTGATGTGCCATCATTTTCTTCTATTTCTTAAACCCTTTTTGCACCATTTTAATTACTGATTAGTCTTAATTGTCAAATTAATTATACAGTTTTATTATTTGGGCTCATTCAGCTAATTTGATGTTTTTAATCTAATTTCAGGAATTAATGAAACATTGGGCTTAATCCGGATTTTGGTTGTGGACTTGAAGAGGGCAAATAAAGCAGCGCTTACTTTAGTTAATTTCTAATTAGGAGATTGCAATTTTATTTTATGTGGTTCAGTGTTTATTTCGTTTGGGCCAGAATAATGTAATAGGGCCCAGTTACTTTGAGTGACTCTTTTTAAATAGCAACCTTGGGATTTGTGCAAGGCTATTCTGTTAGGCTATTCATTATTCAAGGCTTTGTTTAGGGTTTTCGTTTTTCTGTTCGAATGCTACTGTTCACGTAATGAAATTTTCCATTTTCTGCTTCTAATTACAATTTCGTTCTTGTTTCTTCTTTTGCTTTCATTTACGTTTCTGTTTCATTTACGTTTCTGTTTCATTTACGTTTCTGCTTCATTTATGTTTCTGCTTCTAGTTTCATTTACGTTTTCTGTTTGAATCTATGGAAGGCTAAATATTGTGGTGTTGTTTCCTTTTGAGGACGAAGCTCAACTCTCTTCGAGGTTTTGTTTATAATGTGACTTCCTGGCAGTTTTCCCTTCACCAGTTAACCCACATTCGTAATATTAATCTGTGCACGCTTCGTGTTCGATTAATTTCCTCTGAGCCTAACTTGCGTTCATGCTTAATGGACGAAGGGCTAATTGGTGTATGTGTTGCTTAATCACGTATTGACAACCCTAAGTTGATTTTCGCTTAGTAAATTAAAATAGGGTTGGATTAAGTGGTTAACTGTTAGGGACGAATTCTCCATAACCCAGGACAAGAGAATGGCTTCTGAATTAGAGGAAACAACCCGTTTTTAATATTATTAGTTTCATATTCCAGTTTACTTGTTCTGTTCTTTAAATCACAAAACAAACAAACCCCCCAATCGTTACTGTTACTGAAAGTATATTATGAACATTTGGTTTATCATTGCTCGTTGGGAAACGACCTATGATCACTTCCTAGTTACTGCATTTTCATGTTTATTTGATTCGGGTACGGCCTCGATCAAATTTGGCACTGTTGCCGGGGAGCAGTGTCCAAAGGTTCATAATAGCTAGTGTCGTGTTAGTGTTTAATTATTTCGTATTTTATGTTTAATTGTTAGTGTTGTGTTAGTATGTGTGTTAGCGTTGTTTAGTGTCCTGGTATTTTGTTTAGTGTGTGTTCTGTTTTTAGTTTTTCTGTTAAGCGCTTTCCCTGTTTCAGTTTTGGGTGTTTTGCTGTGAATAATGTTTTGCGACGAACTTAGCGACCACTTTTGCTTGCGGCAAAACAGAGTAGTAGTAGAAATCATGTAGCGACGGATTTTAGCGACCACCCTTGCTGAATTATTTGGGATCTTTTGTTTTAGTAGTTAGAGTTGTTATTTTTGGCTGAATTTTTTTGTGCTAACTTCTTTTAATCTATATTTTGTAGGAAAATTAGCTAGAGCCTTTAGTTTGGTCAGATTTGAGAGTTCCAAAAAAGTAGCAAATTTTGTTTTTGTCCAAACTTCAAACGATCATAACTTTTGCTCCGGTTTTCAGAATCGCAATTATTATATATGTATTTGGGGTAGAAAAAAATTTCCTACGCCATGGCAGCCCTCCATAGGCTAGCTGAAGTCTCCATCATCCAAAAAAGTGATTCTGTCAAAAGTTTTTTATTTTTCAAGTTTTATTCACTTATTTTTCTCAACCTACCATTTTTAGCTTCCATAGTTAGACTTTGAATTTTTGTTTGAAATTTTATGTGCTATCTTCTCATCATTTTATAAGGTTTTTCACAAAATTTCAAGTCATTTGGATATCATTTGAGGGTAGCTATAGTTCAAACCTACACCTTTATTTACATGACAAGGCAACTAGTTGTGCATGCTGAATGTAGTGTATGACTAGAGGCAATCCATCTGACTTACAATCCTTTGATCCTGAGATAGATAGGACATTTCATAGATTAGTTAGGCATCATTTTATACCTTTTGATCATTCTGAGCATTCCATTACTGGTGAATCTGTGCATTTTGTTATTGGTGATTTTGAACATCCTGATTTTGAGCATTATAATTTTGAGCATTCTGATTTTGAACATTCCGAGAACATGGCACAACCTCCACCCCGTGAGAGGACTCTAAGGGAAATGGCTGCACCTGATTTCACCTACGAAAGCTTGTGCATCCAATACCCTGATGAGGATGTCCCATATGTTTTTAAAACTGGACTCATCCATTTGCTTCCAAAGTTTCATGGCCTTGCAGGTGAAGACCCGCACAAACATCTGAAAGAATTTCATATTGTCTGCTCCACCATGAAACTCTCAGATGTCCAAGAGGATCACATATTTCTGAAGGCTTTTCCTCATTCTTTAGAGAGAGTGGCAAAGGACTGGATGTATTACCTTGCTCCAAGGTCCATCACGAGCTGGGATGACCTTAAGAAAGTATTCTTAGAAAAAAAATTTCCTGCTTCCTGGACCACGACCATCAGGAAGGATATCTCAAGTATTAGACAACTCAGTGGAGAGAGCCTATACGAATACTGGGAGAGATTTAAAAAACTATGTGCCAGTTGCCCTCACCATCAGATTTCGGAGCAGCTTCTTCTCCAATATTTTTATGAAGGACTCAGTAATATGGAGAGAAGTATGATAGATGCTGCCAGTGGTGGAGCCCTTAGAGACATGACTCCTACTGAAGCCAAAAATTTAATTGAGAAGATGGCTTCCAACTCCCAACAGTTTAGCACCAGAAATGATGCTATAGTCATTAGAGGAGTGCATGAGGTATCTACAAACTCATCTGCATCATCTGAAACTAAGAAGCTTGAAGGCAAACCAGATGCATTGGTTAACTTGGTAACCCAGCTGGCCTTGAATTAGAAATCTGTACCTGTCGCAAGAGTCTGTGGTTTATGCTCCTCTGCTGACCACCATACAGACCTTTGCCCTTCCATGCAGCAACCTGGAGCAATTGAGCAGCCTAAAGCTCATGCTGCAAACATTTACAATAGACCTCCTCAACCTCAACAGCAAAATCAACCACAGTAGAACAACTATGACCTCTCCAGCAACAGATACAATCTTGGATGGAGGAATTACCCTAATCTCAGATGGTCTAGCCCTCAACAACAACAACAGCAGCCTGCTCCTTCCTTCCAAAATACTGCTGGCCCAAGCAGACCATACATTCCTCCACCAATCCAACAACAGCAACAGCCCCAAAAACAACAAACAGTTGAGGCTCCTCGGCAACCTTCCCTCGAAGAACTTGTGAGGCAAATGACTATGCAAAACATACAGTTTCAACAAGAGACCAGAGCCTCCATTCAGAGCTTAACTAATCAGATGGGACAATTGGCTACACAATTAAATCAACAACAGTCCCAGAATTCTGACAAGTTGCCTTCTCAATTTGTCCAAAATCCCAAAAATGTCAGTGCCATTTCATTGAGGTCGGGAAAGCAGTGTCAAGGACCTCAACCCGTAGCACCTTTCTCATCTGCAAATGAACCTGCCCAACTTCACTCTACTCCAAAAAAAGGTGATGACAAAAATTTACCTAACAATTTCTGTGCAAGTGAATCTTCCACTGGTAATTCTGATTTGCAAAAGCAGCACATCCCTTTTCCATTCCCTCCAAGAGCAGTTCCCAACAAAAAAATGGAAGAGGCAGAGAAAAAAATCTTGGAAACATTTAGAAAAGTAGAGGTAAACATACCTCTGCTGGATGCAATAAAGCAAATTCCAAGATATGCTAAATTTTTTAAGCAGATGTGCACTAATAAGCGGAAGCTTAAAGGAAGTGAACGAATTAGCATGGGCAAAAATGTCTCCGCATTGATTGGTAAATCTGTCCCCCAAATTCCTGAAAAATGTAAAGATCCAGGTACATTCAGCATACCTTGTATTATAGGGAATAGTAAGTTTGACAATGCCATGCTAGATTTAGGAGCTTCTGTTAGTGTTATGTCTCTGTCTATTTTTAATTCTCTATCTCTAGGTCCCTTGCAGTCAACTGATATGGTAATTCATTTAGCTAATAGAAGTGTTGCCTATCCTATTGGTTTCATAGAAGATGTCTTAGTTAGAGTTGGTGAACTGATTTTCCCTGTTGATTTTTATATTTTGAATATGGAGGATGGATTTTCTCAAGGATCAGTTCCCATCATTCTAGGCAAGCCCTTTATGAAAACTGCTAGAACTAAGATAGATGTATATGCAGGCACACTATCCATGGAGTTTGGTGATATAACTATTCATTTTAATATTCTGGATGCTATGAAACACCCATCTGAAGATCTTTCTGTATTTCGTGCTGAAATAATTGACCATGTTGTTGATGAATACATGACTAATCTTTATTCTAATATGCATGCCTCTCATTCTTCATGCATTGAGTCTGAAATTGTACTTGATCATATGTCTGAATTTGATGCTGAGAGTGAATCTGAAATTGATATTGATTGCATGTCTGGTGGTGGTGATGGTGTTTTACCTCTCGAGATTGATTTTATAGAGTCAGATAGAACTAACCATGTTTTAGGAAGTACACATACTTCTGACTTTCTTTATGAGGTACAAGCTGAGAAACCATCTCCTTCTACCACTATCCAGCCGGCCACACCAGAATTGAAGCCTCTGCCATCAAATTTAAAATGCGCTTACTTGGATGATAGCAAAAATTTTCCTGTAATTATATCTGCCTCCCTTGCTGATGAGCAAGAAGAGAAGTTGTTGTCTGTTCTCAAGAAGCATAAGAAGGCTATAGGCTGGACCCTGGCGGACATTCCTGGTATTAGCCCATCCACATTTATGCATTGAATAAATTTAGAGGATGGAGCTAAACCAGTAAGACAGCCACACAGAAGACTCAACCCGATGATTCTTGATGTAGTGAAGAAGGAGATAACCAAGCTTTTGCAAGCTGGAATCATTTATCCTATCTCCGACAGCCAATGGGTGAGTCCCGTCCAGGTAGTCCCAAAGAAGGTCGGCCTCACAGTGATAAAAAATGAGAAGGATGAGCTAATTCCTACTCGGGTGCAGAACAGTTGGAGAGTCTGCATCGACTATAGGAGGCTGAACCAGGTTACCAAAAAGGACCCTTTTCCCCTGCCATTCATTGACCAGATGCTTGAACGCCTGGCAGGTAAATCTCACTACTATTTCCATGATGGTTTTTCTGGTTGTATGCAAATTACTATTGCTCCTAAGGATCAGGAAAAGACCACATTCACCTGCCTCTTCGGCACTTTTGCCTATAGGAGGATGCCTTTCGGCCTATGCAATGCCCCTGGTACCTTCCAGTGGTGCATGATTAGTATTTTTAGTGATTTCTTAGAAAATTGCATAGAGGTGTTTATGGATGATTTCACTGTATATGGATCCTCTTTTGATGGTTGTTTGGATAGTTTGGAAAAAGTTTTGAATAGATGCATCGAAACTAATCTTGTTCTAAATTTTGAAAAATGTCATTTTATGTTTGAGCAAGGTATAGTTTTAGGCCACATTATTTCCAATAAGGGTATTGAAGTAGATCCTGCAAAAATTTATGTTATTTCACAATTGCCTTACCCCTCTTGTGTGCGAGAGGTGCGATCTTTTCTAGGTCATGCAGGATTCTACAGGCGCTTTATAAGAGATTTTAGCAAAGTAGCCTTTTCACTGTCCAACTTGTTGCAAAAGGAGGTGGAGTTTGACATTAATGACAAATGCAAAAAGGCTTTTGATTGCCTCAAAAGAGCGCTGACTACCACCCCCATCATCCAGGCACCCGACTGGACAGCCCCTTTTATGCTTATGTGTGATGCATCAAATTAGGCATTGGGGGCTGTCCTTGCTCAGAAAATTGATAAATTGCCCAGGGTGATGTATTATGCTTCTAGGACTTTAGATGCTGCCCAAGCGAATTATACTACTACTAAGAAAGAGCTTCTAGCCATAGTTTTTGCTCTTGAAAAATTTCGATCTTATTTGCTTGGTACCCAGATTATTGTTTATATTGACCATGCAGCTCTAAAGTACTTGTTGAAGAAGGCTGATTCTAAGCCTAGGTTGATCCGATGGATGCTCTGGCTCCAAGAGTTTGACTTGGAGATCCATGATAGGAGTGGAGCACAAAATTTAGCTGTTGATCATTTGAGTCGGATCGAGCGTGTATCTGATGCGGATTCACCCATTCGGGATGATTTCCCGGATGATCATTTGTATATACTGTATAGTATTTCTGACTCTCTTTCTACTCCCTGGTTTGCTAACATTGTCAATTATTTAGTTGCTTCTATTTTTCCTCCCTTAGCATCTAAGGCCCAAAAAGATAAAATTAAAAGTGATGCTAAGCATTTTATTTGGGATGACCCCTACTTGTGGAAATTGTGCAGTGATCAGGTCATTAGACGATGCATTCCAGATCATGAGATTGACTCAGTCCTGCAGTTCTGTCATTCTTCCGCACCGGGAGGTCATCTAGGTGTTCAAAGGACAGCTCGCAAAGTGCTTGATTGTGGCTTTTATTGGCCCACCATCTTTAAAGATGTGTGGAAGATCTGCATCACTTGTGAGCAGTGTCAGAGAGCAAGAAATACACTTACATGGAGACAACAAATGCCTCAACAACCTATGCTATTCTGTGAGGTGTTTGATGTCCGGGGTATAGATTTCATGGGCCCTTTTCCTGTCTCTTTTGGTTATGTTTACATTCTCCTTGCAGTTGACTATGTTTCAAAATGGGTGGAAGCCAAGCCCACTAGAACTAATGATGCTAAAGTTGTTGTAGATTTCATCAGATCTAATCTATTTTGCAGGTTTGGAGTACCTAAAGCAATTGTTAGTGATCAAGGAACCCATTTTTGCAACAGAACAATGCATGCCTTGCTAAAAAAGTACGGGGTTGTACACAGGGTATCCACACCATACCACCCCCAGACCAATGGACAGGAAGAAATTTCTAACATGGAGATCAAGAGAATTTTAGAGAAGATTGTGCATCCAAGCAGGAAAGATTGGAGTACCAGGCTTGATGATGCTCTTTGGGCACATCGGACTGCCTACAAAGCACCCATAGGAATGTCTCCTTATCGGATTGTCTTTGGAAAGGCATGTCATCTTCCAGTGGAAATTAAGCACAAAGCATACTGGGCAGTGAAGACTTGCAACTTCTCTATGGATCAAGCTGGTGAGGAAAGAAAGTTGCAACTGAGTGAGTTAGATGAAATCCGCCTAGAAGCCTACGAGAATGCCAAGTTCTACAAAGAAAAGACCAAGAAGTTCCATGATAGCATGAGAGTTAAGAAGGACTTCATGGTTAGGAAAACAGTGTTATTGTATAATTCTAGGCTTGGACTCATGAGTGGTAAGATGAGGTCTAAGTGGATTGGTCCTTTTGTTGTTACTAATGTTTTTCCTTATGGTACAGTTGAGATCAAAAGCGACTCTACAAACAAGAGCTTCAAGGTCAACGGACATCGACTTAAGTCATTCCTCACAAACCCTTCTTTAGTGGACATAGTGGTGGAAGAGACTTCCTTAATCCACCCTACTCTTCCTCCACCATGACTTAGGGAGTTCTTCTTTTCCTATCTCCTTCTTTGCTTTTATTACACTTGTCTGATTCTATTTGATGGTTTAATTGCTTTTAATCTTTTAACAATGCCACATTGAGGACAATGTGTTGTTTAAGTATGGGGGGGGAGTGTTCTTTGGTTTTGCTAGTTCTGTTGGTTTTGTTAATTTGTTAATGTTGTTAGTTTTGTTGGGTTTCTAGTTTAATATTTTAGGTCAATTCTATGTGCATGTACAAATTTGCATGTTTTTTCTTTGAATTAGAGGATATGTTCAAGAAATGGATAATTGTTTAAAAAAAAAGCCTCTTGACATTTTGCGATTTGAAATCCTTACTTTTCCTCTACATGTCATGATAGTTTTGAAAGCTCAATTTGAAAGTGATGAGTTTACCTTTGTGAGAATTTGAGCCATCCATCATCATAATCATTTGGTGTGTTTTGCCCCATTGATTATTTGCACAATAGCCTTGGCTTGATTCTTGTTGATGCTTCCTAATTCACATGCATATTTTGGAAATGATTTAGGCAATTTTGTTCTTATAAGCTCCTAGCCAAATGGATTTACCTTGAATTAATTCCTTTGATAGCCCTTTTGATCCTTGTTTCCCTTTCCTTGTTTTGAAGCTCACTACAAGCCTTAAGTGAAAAACCATGATATCATCATATCCTTAAGGAATTTTGGAGCTTTGGAATTGTTTTGGGAATAAGTGTGGGGGGTTTTTTTTTGTTTCATTGGATAACATGTTTTGTTGGCTATGCTTCATGATGTATTTTGGGCCATACTTGATGTACATTGTATATTGGTTAAATGTTGGACATGCTGAATGAGATGTTGTTTCTCAAAGGCTACAGAGCAAAAAAAAATCGAAAAAGAAAAAAGAAAAGCAATAAAGTTGAGTGAATAAAATCTTAAATGGAAAAAGAATGATGAGACTCTTGGTTCTACTCTTTATGTTTAAATTTTATCTTTAGTTCTTTTTATTTTTTATTTTTTCTTAATATGCACTTATTCCCCATTGCTCATCTATTCCTTTGGGATTTAGCCTCTTATTCCATATTTTTCAATACCTTGTCCTTGGCCCCATTACAACCTTAAAAGACCTTTTGATCCTCATTTGCTTGTGTTTATGGGTTGATTGTCAATTTTAGAATCTTGCCAAGTTTATGTGGTGTTTGTTTTCATGGGTGCTTTGAGGGTAAATAGTAGCCTAGACACTTGAGAGATAGAGTGTATATCTTGTGAGGCTTTATCAATTTTCATTCTTGAGCTGATTAACTATTTTGCCATGATTGGGTTGCTTGGATGATTTTCATGAATGTCTTGACTTTTCGGATCTCCTTATGTTAGATGTTACCTATTCCTTTCATTAGTTGATGTTCATTGAGGAATATGTGAATGTTCTGGTTGTCTCTCTTTGATATCCTTGGATTTTGTTCTTTGTTTCATTTTGCCCAGGAGTGCAAAAGGCTAAGTAAGGGGGGTTTTGATGTGCCATCATTTTCTTCTATTTCTTAAACCCTTTTTGCACCATTTTAATTACTGATTAGTCTTAATTGTCACATTAATTATACAGTTTTATTATTTGGGCTCATTCAGCTAATTTGATGTTTTTAATCTAATTTCAGGAATTAATGAAACATTGGGCTTAATCCAGATTTTGGTTGTGGACTTGAAGAGGGCAAATAAAGCAGCGCTTACTTTAGTTAATTTCTAATTAGGAGATTGCAATTTTATTTTATGTGGTTCAGTGTTTATTTCGTTTGGGCCAGAATAATGTAATAGGGCCCAGTTACTTTGAGTGACTCTTTTTAAATAGCAGCCTTGGGATTCGTGCAAGGCTATTCTGTTAGGCTATTCATTATTCAGAGTTTTGTTTAGGGTTTTACGTTTTTCTGTTCGAATGCTACTGTTCACGTAATGAAATTTTCCATTTTCTGCTTCTAATTACAATTTCGTTCTTGTTTCTTCTTCTGCTTTCATTTACATTTTTGTTTCATTTACGTTTCTGCTTCATTTACGTTTCTGCTTCAAGTTTCATTTACGTTTTCTGTTTGAATCTATGGAAGGCTAAATATTGTGGTGTTGTTTCCTTTTGAGGACAAAGCTCAACTCTCTTCAAGGTTTTGTTTATAATGTGGCTTCTTGACAGTTTTCCCTTCACCAGTTAACCCACATTCGTAATATTAATCTGTGCACGCTTCGTGTTTGATTAATTGCCTCTAAGCCTAACTTGCGTTCATGCTTAATGGACGAATGGCTAACTGATGTATGTGTTGCTTAATCACGTATTGACAACCCTAAGTTGATTTTCGCTTAGTAAATTGAAATAGGGTTGGATTAAGTGGTTAACTGTTAGGGATGAATTCTCCATAACCCAGAACAAGAGAATGGCTTCTGAATCAAAGGAAATAACCCATTTTTAATATTATTAGTTTCATATTCCAGTTTACTTATTCTGTTCTTTAAATCACAAAACAAACAAACCCCCCAATCGTTACTGTTACTGCAAGTATATTATGAACATTTGGTTTATCATTGCTCGTTGGGAAACGACCTAGGATCACTTCCTAGTTACTTCATTTTCATGTTTATTTGATTCGGGTACGGCCTCGATCACTTACGGAAGTGTTTCGGATTTGATTTTCATATTTTTTTCTCTTTCCTTTCACCAATGTTAAGTGAAATATGCTTACTCAAGGTTTTCGGAAATTTTACAGAAGCAGTATAGAAGCCACGGAAGCCCGAGAAATCATTTTTCAACAACGTGGAGGAGCTTGCCGTCCATTTGCTTCCTCCTTAAGCAACCCAACTTCCAAAATGTTTTGGAAGGGCCTAGATTTGAATTGCTATTTACACCCTTATCTTGATAAGTTCACCCCTCGTTTTAGTGTTTTTGGCTGTTTTCTTTCCGAAATCTCACCAAACTTTACGGATTCCACCGCGATGAGTGTTAAGCCTTCCGAAGCGATCAAAAATGGTCCTCAGATGAAATTAGAGTGCAACAATTTATTTACACACACCCCACTTTGCTAAATACACTCTCGTTTTCGTGTTTTTGACTGGTTTCTTCTTGAAACATTTCAGAACTTTACGGATTCCACAACGATGGGTGTTAAACATTTTGAGGTGGTCAAACGAAGGTCGCATGCCGACAAACAATGGTCTCCAGACGAAATTAGGGTATGACAATACTAATCCAAATATACACTTAAATTATTTCCATCCAGCTCTACACATACCAAACACATTATTAGTAATTTGTGAAATAAAAATTGTATTAAAAATCAACGAAAGTTATAATTGAATTTAATGTAAATGCTCTAATAGTATAAAATATTTTCACTCTATCATCAAGTTACAAGATAAATTTATTGACTTTTATAATTAACGCAATCTACCCTCTGGCGTGGGCGCAGAAAGAGCCTCTCGGATGGGCCAAATGATGTGTCTTTCGTTGAAGGAAAACGTGTGGAGTCGCCACCAACATTTATTCGAGGAAAACATCAGAAAAACAAAAATGGAAATGGTCGAAAGTCTGCATATTTTGAAAATAAGGGTTCGGGAGTTGTTTATGCATGGAGTTGATGACCGGTTAAAACTTATTTTACATCGATGAAAAGAGTTTACGACATAAACGATCGGTCGAAACTTATTTAAACAGGGGTTAAGTGAGTTTACAACACAAACAATCAGTTGAATTTTATTTTAATGGTGATTAAACGAGATTATGGCACAAACGATCGGTCAAAACTTGCTTTAAACAAAGAAAAAGATCACCGATGACCGAAGAAGGAACTGAAGATGCACAAAGAATAAAAGGGACCCCTAAGGGTCCATAAATCAAATTCAAATCCTTAAAGCAAGGGCTAACCGAATGAAGAACGAAGTACGGATGAAGAACGGCGAAGAACGTTCACGGAATTGATCACGAAAACGCCACGAAAGCATTACGAAAGCGCCTCGACCTTGATTTTCTTCTTCTTTCTCCTTCTTTTCACTAATTTTAAGTGAAATATGCTTGCCAAGGGTGCTGAACCCCTTCCCCTCAGCCTCCCACGCCCTTTTATAGCCAAAATAGGGGAGGAGCTTGCCGCCCAGCTCGCCCAGGCGAGCTGGAGGCTTCCTCCAAAAGCAACATGCTCGCCCAGGCGAGCAGGTTGCTTCCTGTTGAAGCTTCCTGATGGGTCTAAATGGGCCCAGTGCTGAAGGACACCCCCTTGAATTGATATTTTCACATCCATTTTGAGTTTTTTGCTCATTTCCTTTTGAAACGTTGCGGAATCTTACGGGTCGCGCGACAATTGGCTTTAAGCAGCTCAACGTGATTGGCAAAAATCTGCATGTCGACGAGCAATTGTCCCCAGAAGAAATTAGGGTATGACAGTTTCCCCTCTTTACTTATCTTTTATTGGAGATAAAAGGGAAGTAAAGATAAGACACTAATTTTATTTGAACCGAATTTCCACCCGACCGACCATTAGCGGAAGTCGAAGCAGTAAAACCTGTGAAAGCATGAAGACATTGAAGTTCTTTCTTTTCTCGTTTTATTCTTTTTTCATTTATATATATACATATATATATATATATATATATATATATATATATATATATATTATTTAAAAAGCATAGCAACAAAGGACGTCAAGTCCTATGAAGCATAGGGACAAAAGATATTGAACTTTTTGAGATGAAGACATTGTCGTCTTCGAAATGCAAATGATGGCCGTTGTCGCCTTTGAAGGCATGTAATGACTGAAGACATTATCGTCTTCGAAATGCAAATGATGGTCATTATCGCCTTTGAAGGCATGCAATGACTGAAGACATTATCGTCTTCGAAATGCAAATGAAGGTCATTATCGCCTTTTGAAAGCATGCAATGACTGAAGACATTATCGTCTTTGAAATGTAGATGAGGACATTGTCGACTTTTGAAGGCATGCAATGACTGAATACATTGTCGTCTTCAAAATGTAGATGAGGACATTGTCGCCTTTTGAAGGCATGCAACGACTGAAGACATTGTCGTCTTCAAAATGCAAATGATGGTCATGATGGTCTCCGCATGCCATCGGACTTGATTGTCTCTGGATGGTAAGGGGACTTTGACAACCTCAGAACAACGAAAGTGAGTGACCATGACGATCTCCGCATCCCATTGGACTTGCTTGTCTCTGGATTACGAAAAGGAGACTATAATAGTCTCGGTCGAAAGACAGAGGTCTCCGAAAAGGAGCATACGACTTTATTTGGTCTCTGCATGTCAGCAAGCTCGCTTGCCTCTGGTTGACGTAGGGGAGACTAGAGTAGTCTCGGTCGATAGACATTGAGTCTCCGACAAAAAGAAGTAGATGACCACATTTGTCTCTGCGTGTCAATGGGCTCGCTTGCCTTTGGATGACAAAGAGGAGACTAAAGTAGTCTCGGTCGACAGAAATTGAGTCTTTGACCAAAAGAGAAGATGACCATATTTGTCTCTGCGTGTCAACGGGCTCGCTTGTCTTTGGTTAAAGAAGGGGAGACTAAAGTAGTCTCGGTCGATAGACATTGAGTCTTTGACAAAAAGAGCAGATGACTTTATTTGCCTCTGCGTGCCATCAGACTCGATTGTCTCTGGATAGCAAAGGGGAGACTTTAATAGTCTCGGTTGAAAGACATTGGGTCTTCGACAAAAGGGGGCAGATGACCATATTTGTCTCTGTGTGTCAACGGGCTCGCTTGCCTCTGGATGACAAAAGGGAGACTAAAGTAGTCTTGAAAAAGCATAAATGATAGAGGACTTTGAGTCCTACGAAAGATAAAGGCAGTGGATTTTGGGTCCTATGAAAGAAAAAAAACAAGGACTTTGAGCCTTGTGAAAGATAAAGACGAGGACTTTGAGTCCTATGAAAGATAAAGTTAGGACTTTGAGTCCTATAAAGATAAAGTGAGGACTTTGAGTACTATAAAGGTGAAGACTTTGAGTCCTATGAAGGCGAGGACTTTGAGTCCTGTGAAGGTGAGGACCTTGAGTCCTCTAAAGGCTAGGACTTTGAGTCCTATGAAGGCGGAGACTTTGAGTCCTGTGAAGATGAGGACCTTGAGTCCTCTAAAGGCTAGGACTTTGAGTCCTATGAAGGCGGAGACTTTGAGTCCTGTGAAGATGAGGACCTTGAGTCCTCTAAAGGCTAGGACTTTGAGTCCTATGAAGGTGAGGACTTTGAGTCCTGTCAAGGCGAGGACTTTGAGTCCTGTGAAGGAGAGGACTTTGAGCCCTCTAAAGGCGAGGACTTTGAGTCCTCTGAAAGAAGCCAATAGGTACTAGTACCAAAGGGATCAACCTTATGAGAAAGTAAGAGATTGACTCTTTGAGAGAGCCTCTCATCCCACACTCAAAAGATTGGACATTAGATTTAGGAAATCTATGCACTTAATATAAACATGATTTTTGGGGATGCAAATGCATGCAACCTTTGTCTTGAAATGCAGTAAATGCAGGCTTTATATGCAACAATGCAATGTAATGGAAAGTTGTACAATGTTCATGACATTCTTTCCTATTTTTGTGATTTTTATTTTAATTTGATTTTTTCTCCTTTTTTGTGGAAAGCGCAGATTGACTGTCCCTTTTTCGAAAGATGTGATAACTCATCCAACCTCATCCTATCTTTTTGCAAATCTCTTCGAAAGCTCCCTCAGAGTGTATGTTATGTTTGATTCAGTCACTTGACAATTTTGGAGTGATGACAATGGAGTCGTTTGATGAATGGTGGCAACTTTTGATAGAAGAGGATGGGTCATCGGTTCGTGGAAGGAGTTTGAGTGTGGAGCTTGGTTGGTTGCCAAATTGGATTTAGAAATGTTAGATGTGGGTATTTTCATTTCTTGATTTTTTGATTAATTTATTTTGTCAACACTTGTATAAAGGTTAGACCTTTACCACCTTACTTTCTCTTTTTTGTTGGTTCATTGCTAAATCAGTTTGGTAAGATGCAAACATCCTAACATTAGAGGCACTTAGTTTTTCTTTTATAGAAAATGGATTCCAATATTCCAAGTACTCTGATGTGACACATCTTTTGAATGAGTTAATAGACAACTAATCGGGTCTGACTCATTCTAGAGTAATACTGGTGGCAAATAGAGAACAATATTATAAGTATATATCTAATTTAGAAGTTGGATTTTTATAAAAAAAAATTGTGGTACTACTTCTAAAGTATGGAACCAATTTAGATTATTTTGAAACCTTCTACAATAATCTTATTTCTTAATTATAAGTATATTTTTAAAAATAAAGCTCAAATCAACTTATGATTTTCTAATTGTAAAATAAAAATAGAAAAAATATTTCAAAAGTGAAACAATAAAAAAGTTTAAACAAATGATAAACACGTAAGAAAGGATATTATACATAAGACTTTTGGATGGAAAAAATGTGGATGAGAAGGAAGATCCCAAATATCATTCACACATGTCAAGCATAGTCACATTCAAGTATAAATGCAATGTAGCATTTTTTATGCTCTTAACTTTAAATGCATGTGGTACCATTAAAAAATCTCTTGTAAGAATAGCTTAGGAGTACATGCAATCGACGAATAGCCACACCATGTGCATATGACACTAACACTTAACTAGGATTACACTTCTAATAATGCATTAGGGTTATTGAGTTTTTCAAGCATATTCCAATTCATAGGATCAATGTAACATCCCTGATTGCATTTGTAACATCCCTAATTATTGGTGTCTCAACAACTCACACTTTACAAAACTTCTCTCAACTTCCTTAATAGTCAGAACCTTCCATTAGTTAAAATCCTCCGTAGGTAACTCTTTCTGAGACCTTGACAATTTGCTTTGGTTGCTCAATTGTATGATCCTATACCTACACATCCTTTGGATCTTTCTCATTCTGGTGTGATTCGTTTAGGGTGTTACATGCCTACCAGCTTTTGCTTGGTTCATCCTTGAACCACACCATACTCAGAGAGAGATTTGCTCTAATACCATTTGTAACATCCTGATTGCATTTGCAATGCCCCTGATTATTGACGCATCGATGACTCACACTCTACGACACTTCACAAGGTGATACTTCACTCAACTTTCTTATTGGTCAGAACCTTCAACCAATTAGAAACCTACATAGGTAATGCCTCTGATTGCATTTGTAACACCCTTAATTATTGACTTCTCGATGGCTTACTCTCTATGACACTTCGCACGGTAACACTTCAATCAACTTCCTTGTTGGTTAGAACCCTCCGTAGGTAGCCCTTCCTAAGACTTCGACAATCTTCTTTGGTTGCTTTCAAGATCAATGACTGACCTTACAAACCAATACAAAACTTTTTAGCATGCTTTGTCTTCACTCACAGGTTTCCTAAGAAACTTTTCCAGAGGTCACCCATACCATAATTGTTCCAAGCCAAACACACTTAATTATGAAGTTCTAAGTGATGGGCTATCAAAATGTAGATATATCTTGTTGGTATAAGCAATACTAATTAATTTTTTTAAGTTGTTTTCAACTATATAGTCTTATACTTGTACAATCTATAGATCTCTCTCATTTCAATGTGATTCTTTTGGGATGTTAGAATCAACATTGAGTTTAAAGGAGGTTTCACACCATATAACACCTCCAAGACTGAACTCAACAAACCCTTTACGACTTCACCTAATTAGGTTCATAAGTATACTTTAAAAATTATTTATATATGTTATATTATGATGCATGATTCATACATATGTTCATGGCTTCATTTAGCTTATCACATACATGTTATGAATAAAAAATATGATTGAAAAAGAGATTCATTAAAAAATATAATTAGGTTTCTTTATAATGCATAAGAATTAGTTTATATTTTTTTTATCCATATGAATTAAATATAAATATAAAAAAATTTATAATAATTTATATATTCTGTTTAATCAACCGAAGTACATGATTAGTTGTAAAAAAGTTAATAAATACTTTACATCTATTTAAAATTGAAATATATATAATTTTTAAAAGAAGTAAAACATAGGTATAATATACATGCAGTGTAATTATCAAAGTCCCCCGTTCTTAAAGTTTGAAGGAACAAACACAGTTCAAGTTATTTTTTTAAGAAAAATATTTTTCTTTGTTATTTATGCTTTTATTTTTTTGTTCCGTACACGAATAGACTAGAGTGGAGAGTGAGTGGAAAAAAGAGTTTGGTTCGCAAGCGGGGTGCCCCACGGTGTCTACCTGAACCCTCCTCATTCTTCCTAAAAGTTCCCCCTTCACTCCGCACTTTCCCATCAAAACGAAGCGCATCGCAATCCAAATCCCCTAATCCATGGATTCGTTCCAGCAACAACCCCACGGCTACATGAGGCCACTGCAACCGCCACCACCTCCTCCACCGCACACGGCGGATCTCTACCACCACCCACACCACTTTCCCCAGATACCGCCGCCCCCGCCCCAAGTCCCTTGGTTCTCCTCCCAATTCCAATACCACCCTTCCCAGACCCCTTCCCCTCCGCCGCAGTGGCAGCAACCACCGCCGCCGCCACCGCCAGCTCCTCCGTCGAACGCTTATTCCTACCACCCCAGCCAGTACCCTCCTCCGCCTCGATCTCACGTGCCTCCTCCTCAGTTCACACCACACTCCCACGTTCCTCCTCAGCCTTATCCTCAGGTGAAATATCCTTCTTGCCCCTCGCGTTTTTTGCATCTTTTTTTCTTAGTTTAGGGTTTAATTCTTTGATTGTTTTGTTAGTTCGCTAATTGAATTGAAATTTTTGTAGGAATGGGGCAACCCAAACTGGCCACCAAACCAGGGCTATCCAGGTTAGTTGTTGTTTTTTTTTTTATGCTTATGTGAGAAACGTTGTTTTTCGTATTTCGTGCCAGAATTAGGGCTTTGGCGTTTATTGTTAGGGTCTGGAAGAGTTGAATGTTATATCCACTTGAGAGGGAAGCATTTCATCAGAAAAGATAAAAAAAGGAAGAGTGGGAAAACAAGGCTTGCATTGTTTTTGTTAGCTTTTGTTTGTTGGTTGATTTATGACCATGTTATCTGTGCCAAATACATTGTTTTTTTTCCCCCTTTGTGATTCATTTGTATATGTATGTATTCATGAGATTATTTGGAGTTATGACTTGACACTGAATATTGGGCAAGATAGATTTTTGCATGTGTGAGTAGTTACGCCACTTTTCAACTGTAGTTTGCAACAGGTGTAAATAATAATTGCCTTTTGTGCGCCTCTGCATGATTTTGAAGTTCTATATGGCAATGGCATCTTGGAAACTTGCTACCCCCCTTCAGTTTCTGTATCTCCATTTTTAATACATTGGGTATTGTATTTTTTTGACATAATGTTCTAATGATAGCCAATAAGAATGAAGATTGGGCTGCTAAGGCCAGAGCTTGGGCTGATGCTAATGCTGCAAGGGAAAGTCAGCATCCACAATCGCTTTTTTCACCTGCTGGAAGAATGCAAGAGCAAAGCCATTATCATGATCAGTATCAGCAATCTGTTGACTCACATTATACTGATGTTCAAAACCAATCCCATCCATCAGCAAGCTATCAACAATTTTCTTACTTGGATGCATCTGTGCAGCGGATTTCAGGACATTCCCAGGAGCCTGCATCTGTCAGTTTGGAGACATCATATACTCAAGATGGGCATTCTTACAGTGCTAGAGATGGGACCGACATAGGAGATTTGACTGTTTCATTTGAACAAGGGAACTTGCCGACAAATCCATCAGTTCATCAGCAGGAGGTACCTTCTAGTTATAGTTCTGTTGCAGGTAATTGTTTATTTAGTATATTGAAATTGCAAGTGAAGCTTCTGTGGAAATGGATCATAAATCAATATTCTGGAATTTGCCTATACTGTATATTTGTTATATGAACCTGTCAAAATTTGGTTCAAAGAGATATCTTGGTAGTTGGAATCACATGAATCATGATTTGATTCATGTGATTTGATGCAAGTCCTCACTCTATTGATGCAGATTGCATAGAATTTAATTTTATCACTGGAGATGCATGTTGAATTGCTAGAACTGAACCAAATTATAGGAATCTCAATTCTGTTGTTTTCCAACAATACTGATATGGGAAAGGTATTTAGCCAAACAGTCAATGTGGGATGAAAAACCAAGTCAGTGTTGGGTGGGTGTGACCACAATCTTGTGGGCAGGGGTCTGTGAAGATGGCTTCTGAAAAATGCTCACTGTCACATGCTACCCAAATGGATAGATGAGCCTATGGTGGTAGGGTTGTTTGGGACAGGCGGTGAGGGTGGTTGGAGGTGAACAGCTCTTCAGATCTGTTGAGACTTAAGCAGGACCGTTGTCTAGGAGAGAGAAGCCAAAGCAACAGCTGGGAAAAAAATAGAGTTTCTGTTGAAAAGTTCTAGTAATTGATGTTGAAAGAGAGAAAGTTAAGTACCCACCCCCAATAACTAATGTACATGAGGGAAATAAATTATTATGTTTACAAATATATTTGTTATTTTCAGTATTAACCATATCTTATTACTCATGTTATGTTTTGATTAATGGTTCACAAATAGGTCCTACTGATTTAGGATTTGATTTACAGTTTGATAACCATGAGAGAGAAAGAAATATATGCTATCAGCCTATAACAATTCTTGTTTAATGGACAACGAGTATGATTGTATGAATTATTTTTGGATAGAAAAAGAAATATTATTAGATTGGGAGGGTAGAGGATAAGATGCCCACGAAACACACACACAAAGCTGAAGGTAACAAAGAAAACTAAAATCACCCATGAAAAACCACAGAACTAACACAGCCCAAGGAGTCAACAAAAGGGAACCCCCATAACATTAGTTCTCCTAGGAAGTTCTTTCCATTGTCCACAATAAAACTCAACAAAAGGGGAAACCTAATGCTAAAATAAAGTAATAAACTCAAAACAATGCTCTCACTTTGGCCCAAAGTTTTCAATTTTTCAATATCTGGACAAGAAGAGTTTCAAATTGAGGACCAGCATTAATAAAATTACCACCTGTTGATGACTATTCTACTTGTCCTCTCTGGACAAGCAAGCATTGGGAATAAAGGCTGAGAAAATGGATGGCGTATTTGGGGGTTTAGGTGCCACTTTTTTAATTCAAAATAATAGACATGAAGCTGTTTTTAATAAAAGGTCTATGCTCTTGTTTAGAAATATAGGGAACCATATGTGAAATTGCTTTATTCTTATCTTGGCAAGCAAATTATGTTGTTAAGTTGTTTCCACTTTTTATATGAAGCCACTTGAGCTGAGAACTAGGTGGCTTAAATTGGGGAATGGTTGCATGTTTCTTGCCACCATCAAAGTGCTTAACAATAATAACTTGTGCTTAATTATTTATATATTGAATCGGAAGTCCTGATGAAGTACCACCCGTTAGTGATGATTGAGCAATATCCTTTAAACACTTCAATGCACATCATTATATAACTAATTGTTAAGTAGATATTTATAAGCAGTGCTCACCTAGTTGTCTCATTTCAGGTGTCTGTTCATATTCTCGGCATTATTTATTGTATTAGAATATAGGATATATGGATTGTTGGACCTTATATGTTTTTTGGCACCTCACTGCCTTACATGTAAATATTACCACATCTTCATCTATTTGCTCAGGACCTAGCCAAGGAATGATAAACCCATCTCCCATTGTTTATGCTGGTTTATTTGCAGCCCTTGTGATAAGTAGTAGGTGTGTATGGTTATAATACTTAAATGTTGCATATCAAAAGATGAGTTGGAGAACAGCTAGTAGTCAGAAATATCAGACAGTTGGAAAGGGCCTTTTAAAGATTACTCAACTTTTTGTAGCTTTCATGAATGTATGACTCTAGGTCTTTGGGGACCTGATATTTAATTTGGATGCTTCATATTCTCCCGCATTTATTTCCCAATGTTCATTCTGAATATTGACTTAACAGGTAAAGAGGCTCTTGATCAGATTCAACTATCATACTCAGTCTTTCCTTTGTCAAGTTCCTCATCGCAAGAACGCCATGTGCAACAATCAATGCATGCACCACCTTTTGTGTCTGGCAGCCATTCAGTTGACTCCACTATCAGTCTTGCTGATCAACCATTAGATTTTGCACCTAGGTTTAATCGTGATAGTGACTTGCAAATGCAATCAACTTATAATCATCACGATTCCAGTTCTTCAATGAATAACTGGGCTTCTCCAGTGACACCTGGTGTTAGTTATCCATCAGTACCACCAAATCTTTCTTCTGGGCAACAGGTTTTAATTTTGAAATGCGTTGTTTTCTTAGTCACTTATGCTTATTTTAATGCTCTTGACACTTGGTTAATTTAGCAGCATGACCCTTCTATCACCACTCCTGGTCATGTGGCCCCGCCATTTGGAAGGTTTGCTGGACCTGGCCTCCCTTCGACCATTCCACCAAGTGGTGCACCGTTTACTCTTAGCACAGGAACTACACTTCATCCTACTGTGGCTTTCTCAGCTGATGCGTATGGGGCATCTGGTGTTCCTGATCGTCCTAAGAAGGTAAGTATGTTGCAAAGGTTAATGCTTGGATTGATATATCATATATGGCATCAAACCTCATTTTGCAGTTATTTTCCAGGCTTCTGTCCCTAACTGGCTGAAAGAGGAAATAAAGAAAACAGTCATCCCTGCTCCTGCAGAGAATCTGAAGGAAGAAACATTTGTAAATGATGGCATTGACAAGTCATATGCTAGAGGTGATGAGGCAGATAGTAAAAGCATTGATTCGTCTAGATCAGCTGAGGATGAGGATGAAGAGGTTTCATTTTTTAATATTAAAGTTTGTGTCCATAAGATAAATTAAATGTCCATTATCTTTTTTAATTCAGTATGATGTATTTCATATGTAGGATCAAGTTGAAGCAGCTAGAACTGTAGCAATCAACCAAGAAATAAAAAGAGTTCTGACTGAAGTTCTTTTGAAGGTAAACATTCTTTAAAACGTGCATTGTTATCTTATTGACATCAGTGTACGGGATGTAGCAGAAAAAATAAATATACTGTAGTTCTAATTACAGCTTCTTCTTAGGTTACTGATGAATTGTTTGACGAAATCGCAACCAGAGTTCTTGCTGAAGATGATCTTACTGCTGAAGGTAATTAATCATCTGATGCCTTCTCATTTTCTCTTAAATTGTATTTATTAATCTATATACATGATTTTATTCTACCAATCAAGTATTAACTATTGTAGGTTATAACAATGTGTTTTCTGTAGTGGGCCACAAGGTTGCCACCTCAAATCATAAGGCATCAGCATCTCCTCCCTCAGCTACAGTTCCTAAGGCATCTGCAAAAGTTTTAGTTCCAATCAAAGAGAAGGTAGAAAATGAAGACACCAGTGAAAACTCTAATTCCAGCTCTCCTGGAGATGTTTTAGGTCTTGGAAATTATGGTTCTGATGCTGATGATGGAGACAATGAAATTGAGAGTTCCAGTGTGCCAACACCTGCAAGAGATGCTGCCTATCAGTCAGGGATTAAGAAACCTTTGTCAGATAGACATGATCTACCTGTTAATGGCATTGCACAACTTGATGAGCATGATAGAAGTGAAACTAATTTGATGAATAATCAGGTCAAAACCATCTCTTTACCATCCAGAAGTAGCAATGATGCTGCTACTGATCTGTTGCATGATGACAAGGTGACCAAGGAATCCAATCATTCACATTCTTCCAAGGTGGTGACTGAAGATCTTAAGGATAATGGGCTTAATTCCATTGAAAGAAGCCTTGATAGATTTAATGGTTTTAGTTCTAAAGATTCTTCAGGGGTATCAAGATCTGAACTGCCTGGAAAGAACATCAGTGTGGAAAAAGCAACAGATGATCTTTCAGGTAGGGAAAGCAGAAAAAAATCAGAAAAAAATGATCGGCCTGACAGGAGTACTTCTGAGAAAGACTTTGTAAAGGAGGTACACAGTAGTAAGACTAGGATAGATGAAAAAGGTAACGAGAATCAAATAAGAAAGGATGAAAGAAACCAGAAAAGGGAAAAAACAGATTATGGCAGTGAGGCAAAAGAAAGAGTGAAAGAGCACAGTTTAAGGCATGGGGAGAAGGCAAAGGAATCAGACTCAAGGAAAAGATCCTCTCATGTTGATGTCAAGGATGATAAAAAGGAAGCAGAAAAATCCCATAGAGGTAGTGCCACTGACGATACTAGCCGGAAAAGGGAGCATGCAAAGGATAAGGGGGAACATAAATCAAGGCAAAAAGATGCAAGTAATCATGACAGGCACAGAAGAAGACGTTCATCTTCAGTAAGCAGTAGAGGTAGAACCAAGAAGGATCGTATTAATCATGCTGATGATTCAAGTGGTGAAGGATCAGATGGCTCAAAAAGGTTTAAAACAGATTCCATTTGAACCTCATTGTCTGGTTGTCATATGTAGTGTCTCATATCATTTTTGTAATGCAGGAAGCTGCATTCAAGAAAGCATGACTTATCACCGTCTCCGGTCAGATCTAAAAGAAGGTATTATTTATTAAGAGATCCTTACATTGTTCAGGTTTGGAATATTGAAGTTTGGGTGTTTCAGCGCATCTGATATTTTAGTTTTTTGTACAGTATGATAGTTGACTTATTTTGTACCTTGTTTCTGTGAGAAAATATTTAGCTTATGACTTTTGGCAGTTTGAGGATTCTGAAGCTGATACCATGCCACAGATTCAATCATTTGGGTCTTTTTTAGTTGAAGTTAAATTATCTTATTGCATGTTATATGGAATGTTTTTCATAATGTTCAAGTTTGTAGTAATAATCGCATTTTCATGCATCTTTTCTCTACTGTGATCGATCAATTATCCATCTGCTATATATTATAAGACATAATATAAGAGCAAAAAACTTTTGATTTTGTGCAGAAATTATCCATAATTGTAAGGATATCTGCACCCTGAATCTAAGATATGTAGGTACATTTGTAGTTTCTGGTAAACGTTTGACTGATTCTGATCATACTCATTAGAAACAGATAGGATGTATTGTAATAGGCTTCTTCCAATGGAGTGTTGACACTGTACCAGGTTGAGTTGTATTTATGAACTTTTGTATACTTTAAACTCACCAAGTCAGTACGGTGGTTTCATTTTTAGACAACTTTTGCGGTCTCCTCATAGCAAGCATTCTCAGCGCAGGCATTCTCCCTATACTTCTCTTGATTCTTCCAGGTTTGTTGCCAGAGTTTTTCAAGATTAAGATTTATGTTTTTCAGACAAACTTCCATCATCATATAAGATTAAGCTGCACAGGTGAATTTGTCAGGCTTCATATTTATGTTACAATGGTGCCTTGTTTATTTACTGTAACCCTTTTATGCAGGGGAAGGAGGTCAAGATCCAGATCACCTGTTCGGCGGCAGAAATGAATGGATGGGGACAGAGATGGTTGACTTTGCATTTAAGGGGTTCGTTCAAGAGGACATAAATTCGGAGGCGTAGGGCGAAGCTTGTGATGGTCTGCAAAGGGAATTTTGATTAAAAATTAATAGGTAGCGATGACTTTTCCCATTTTTGTAGGTTCAATAAAATGACTGTTATTTTCCTGATTTGCTAGTGTTCTTTAGGGAGAAGTATAAAACTGGGCAGGGTTGGACATGTGCTGTAATATGTTTTGATGTAAAAAAGAAACGGAAAAATCGATAGCTTCTTTCATTAGAAATCCCATCAATATTATAATTCGTAATGACAAATTCAAAACTGACTAATCCAATTTTTGCTGGATGTGTTAGCTGAATGATTCAGATAAAGTTTAATAAAATAATCTGCTGTCCATTTTTCTTGTGTTTATTCCCTTTCCTTTCCTACCTCTACCCATGGCACGTAAATACTGAATAGACGAGTTGAACGGAGAATCATCTATGCCACCTATCCCATGCAAAAAATCATCTTAGATCAGGTTATTGATGGTAGTGTTACAGGTATGAATGTGAATGTCTGTGTTGGTTTAATCACTTGAGTTGCGTTAAAGTGAATTGCAATACGTTTCTACTGTCTCCTAGCTTATTGACTAAAAGACATTCTGCATCTTGTAATGGCCACATGATCTGTGCTATTCGTGATTTTGTGATATTGCCTTTAGCGAGTTTGAAACTTCCGATATCAAAATTGGAAGTCATTTTCTGGAGGCAGTTTTAGAAGAAATCTTGCAATTTTTTCAGGAAAGGAATTTACAACTTACAATATTTATCTAATAAAGGGTTTAGCTAGAAAAGTTTGGTCCTGGGTAGGCAGTGTATTGCCTTGTAATAATTGTGTTATCATTTTTCGAATGGCACGGCATTAATTGCACATGACAGTTTGATTCATGTCTTAGTTGCCTATCGGAGCGACGTGTAATTTATTTACGTGTTGTTAACTTTGAAATCCTCAAAATTTTCAACTTCAATTTTTTCGTGTGCTTCGACACTTAACATATCTTTTCTCCCATTTAACTTTGGACATGTAACTTCTACTCTTATCTTTGAGATATTTTCCAAATAAAGTTCTATTATATGTTTCATAGACATTACTTTGGTGAGCAACTTTTGTAACTGGTCTATTTTGTATCACTTTTATGTACCGTTAGATTAATCTTGTCTAGATGGTTCTATCTTATGCCTTTCACACTGGATTCCTCTCCCAACTCCTTTTGCACAACTGTTTCCACACAAATTTAGAAAGATGGAGGGACACTCCTTCCACATAGACTTGTGAAGGTGGAGGGACATTGTGTCCGCAACAGATTTTGTTGACATCGAGTTTCGTAAAAGTAGAGTGGCATCGCGTGCAACAGATTTGGTTGCCAATAGTACACATGACGGATTTGGTTGATGACAAACCTTTCATTAAAGTCACTTCTCTAACAACAATAACCTAATCGATCGACTCTTGTGATTCAATGTGATGTCAGTTTTTGAAAAATCCCTTGGATCTCAAATTTTTCTGCTAGAACTACATTCATTAACAAAATAGAGATGGATAAGATTTGATTGCTTTCTAACTTCCCAAATTTATTTGAATGTTTCATTTGAATATTAATTGACTTTGTTCTTATGACTATGATTGTCTTTGTAAAAAATGAAAAAGAGATGAATCTAAAGGTGCTCAAGGTATGGAGCACGATTGAGAAACAATGTTTTTCTATAGTCAAATACGAAGAATTAAATTATTCAAGTGATGCAATGTAAAAAAAAGAAATCATTTAAAGCTTAGATTGGATGATTGCAACAAGGGAAGACTTGAATCAACTAAAAAAAATTATGTTTTTCTAAGTCAGATATTTTTGTTTTGCATTTATAAAAAAAATAAAAATTAGAGGATGGGGTCGGACATAGGAGGTAGGAGGCTGTAGGTTGATTGACAAGACTATGGCAGTGAGGGAGAAAAAATATATTATGAAAGGTGTACCATAATAATGTGGATTTAGATTAATCTATATTAATGATTCATTTTGAATTACTTATAAAGATGGTCCATGTTAGTCTAGGCCTCGTAGACAAATCCAACCTATTACATTAGTCTCCATTTTCTCAAAATAAAATAAAAGACATTAAGCTTGCCTTTTTTCTCGCCACCATACTCACGATCCACTTTCAACCCTTACATTTTTTCAAAGTGACAACAATATTATATTATTTATTGTAATAAAATTTTTCCTTTAATATTATGTTATTTACTCTATTGTATTTTTCAATCAAATATTTGATATTTCTCCAAGAGTTTAAAATTAAAATTATCCTTACCAATATCTTTTTTTTGTGTTTTTTTTTTGCAAAATAGATATATAAATCATATAAACATAACATTTATGTCGTTTTATATTTATAATTAACTAACTTTCTAGCTTATAGTTTTATCAAATATTTTCTTAATAGTAAAAAGTTTGTCAATTATTAGGTTATTGATAAACATGTTAAGAAGATATCATTATAGTTAAACAACTTGTGCAACTTTGCCGGTTAGTCACCTAATAAAAATCCATATTAAGTAGTACAAAATCAAACTTTGTTAACATCATGTAGCTAGTATGGAACTTGCCTATTTGACTGATGAGTTGACCTTTGATCAAGTAAGAACAATCTTAATTATATCGGTAATATATTTTAAAGAGGTCATATTTTGATATTTTCTTTGTAAAATTGCCCTAGTTTAAGTAGAGGTGGCAATCATGGTTGTCACTTATCCGTGTTTTTGGTGAAGAAAGCACTAACCATAACTAATTAAGACTAAACTATTGAATATTGATTGTTAACTATAATTAGGTTGGAATATATCATAATATGTATGTCTCAGTGTTGGTTTAACCACCTTAGCCGCGTTCAAGTAAATAGCCAAATTTGTGTCGCCTTTACGTATGCATTTGGAAATGCCCACATGCCATTTGTGAATTCATGATGCAGAAAACCGGCAACGGCACTGAACCTCGTTAACTTCGATTATACTCATAAAAAGTTTTTTCTTTTTGTTATATATATATATATATATATATATATATATATATATATATATATATATATATATATATGAAAAATATATAAAAATATGAAATTTAATTAAATCAATTTTATTAAAATCATCTAAACAAATCCACGTGGGTAAATGGATCACATTCATTTCACTGTTATCCAATAAAACTTGTTAAAAACATCTTCGGATCAAAACAAGATCGTTTAAGTTTACAAAAGAACTCAAGTTAAGTAGCGGAATAAAATAAAATAACATGTTCAGAACATCATACAATTGAAACAGAAACTTATACCCAAATGTCAAATCCTATCAAAGCATTGTGTTCCAACGTCTTCTAGTGTAAGGTTCTTTAAAGTCATTTTTACCTAGTCATTTGCTTCCATAGACACAAGGTTTGAAATCATCATAGGATCCAAGCACACACAACACATAGGGAGTGCATTATCATATTTTTAAATAAAATACAGATAAACAAAGGCATAATCAAAATACATTATAGAAATATTTATCACATAACTTAACTTAATATAATTCATGTCACTTCACCACTTTATCATTTAAAATTCATTTTTTCAATCACCAACCACATTACACATGAATCACACACTTGACTCAAGACATAACAATACTCACCAATTTCATAATAAACAATTCACAGACATCATGCAAAAATTATATTAAGACTTAAGCTATATGCAACGTGGCATCATGTCAGTAAAAAAACAACACTAGAACGCTTAGGAGTACATAACAAGACACATCACACAATGACCATGTCAAGTCACTCTCACTAAGTAAAATCATAAGGTGACCAATCAAAGTCACTCTGTTTTGCGAGAATGCTCCAACCATATGAGATCAACATAGGATTAAAGGAGTACTCAAACTGAGTGTATTTACCCCCAAGGCTTAAACTCTAAAGAATCCGTTAGAGCTTCACCTTCCTGATTCTGTAACATCCCATTTTTCGTAAAATAACTTAAAAAGGATTTTTTATTTAAAAATAAATAGAGTTTTAGAAAAATGATGAGGTTTTTATAATTAAATAAATAAGGAGAAATAGATTTATTAATTAAAATAATAGTTTCAAAGAAAATAAAAAAAAGATATTTTATTTATTCATTTTATAAGACAAAATAGAATTCATGTTTATAAAATAATAAAAATAAATAAAAATAGAGTAAATAATAGGCTGAGAGTATACTAGCTATAAATAAAGACACGTTAAGTTAGTTTTCAGACTGATGATGATACATCTCTACGCTTCCTCTTTCTCTCAATATCATTTTCCCTTCTTCCTCTCCCAGAATCCTCTTTTTTTCCCGCATAAACCCAAACTTATCTCAGTAAAATGATGATCTTGGACTTGTTAATCGTTGGATCATTGTAAACTTTGAGCACCAGGTTCGGAACTCATTTTCGAACACTCTCGTCGTTGGAATTTGCAAAAAAGATATATGAGGTGAGAGAAATTCCTTTCGCATCGTAGCTTTCGTTTTCCCACATACACCTAAACATGTTCCATTAAAACTACAATTCCAGACTCATTAACAGTTGGATCATCATGCAATTTGGACACCAGGTTCACAATTCATTTTCACACATCTTCATCATTGGGATTTTCAAAATAATGTCTGTGGAGGGAGAAATACTCATCGCACACAAAGAGTGCAATGAAGGCTTCAATTTCTTCTCCTTCTCTCTAATGCTTGGAAAATCCTAGCAAAGAAACCAGAGGAAAAGCTTGAGAAATCTCAGCAAACCGCTAGAGGTGCCGGAATACACATGAGCCCGCTTAGAGGTAAGGGATGAGTTTATCGCAATTGGAGTTAGAATGAACATGTGTAGGGATCTTTAGAGGATTAAATTGGGGTTTATTTTGGGATATTTATTGAATTACGATTTTCCTTTACGATTATTGATGCAATCCTACCCCGCAAGGGCATTGGATAAAAAACTCCAAATAGATTGGGCCAGAGATGCAAGAGAAGGCCCTAGGGTTCTTATGAGCCTTAGGGTAGATTTCGGGCCCATGGGCTAAGTACGAGCCCACTTATCTTTGTAAATATTAGATTAAGGTTTCATTATTTTTGGGCCTTGTATTTAGGGCTCCATAATGTAGGTAGGGTACCCTAGAAATATAGGATTTTTCATCCCTTGTATTTTAGGGCACCTAGACTAGTTTTTGTATTAGGGGTAGTTTTGTAATTTCACATGCACTAAGTGGATATTTGATGTGTGTGGTTGGAAATAAATTTAATTGAATGGGTAGAAGCCCAATCCAATTAAATTTTAGAGGGGGAGGTGAGCATTTGCTTACTACACCCCATTGCCACATCATATAGTCACACTTTGTGCATGTCCTTCATGTTTTTCATGCCTCATGACACCTAAGCACACTTAGTGGAGAATCTTGGAATTGATCTTGGATTAGTGGGCTGAACCATAACTAAAATTCACTAATCATAATTAGTAAAATTTTGGCTCCAAAGTTTGGCTCCACAAATTCAATTTCAAATTCAAGTGAAATTTGAATTTCCCTCCAATTTTGTGTGACACTTAGGCTATAAATAGAGGTCATGTGTGTGCATTTTTTTCAACTTTGATCATTTGAATATTAAACTTCAAAGTTCAGAGCTCTCTTAGAGCACAAAATTTCGTGTTCTTCTCTCCCTCTCCCTTCATTCATCTCCTTCTTCCCCCAAGCTCTTATCCATGGCCTCCTATGGTGGTGAGCTTCTTCTAGACTCATCTTCTCCTTGAAGTGGCGTCTCCTCTCTCTCTCTTCCTTCTCCATTCCGCTACCATTCATTTTCCAAGAAGCAAAGGAATCCATTGATGAAGAAGATCCTAGGCCTACAAGCTCCAATGGAGCTTGCATCAATTATAAATATAATATTATTGTGTTTGATGGACCAATTTATGTTCTGATGTGGATTGGTTGATAAACTTGAGTGCTCTTGATGTTTTCGTGTTTTTGACTTATGATTTTGATTAATTGATTTTAATATCATTGTGTGGAATTGTTTGAGAGGTTTTACTCCCCATGTTGTGAGAAATATTTTGTATAAATTGTTATATTGAGATTATGAAATTGTGATTCAAATTGTGAGTATGTGACAAATTGAACTTGTGATGAATGGTGAAATACATGTGTATTGAGATGTATATATTGAGTTGTGAGCTATGAACTGTGCAATTACACAATTGTAAGACCCTTTAAAGGCGACGAGTTTTTGCGCGACGAGTATTGTGATGGGATCCACTGTGGGAACCCAACGAGTTTAATCCCTTTGAGGCGCGATGAGTTAAAATGATTTTGAAAATAATTGAGTAGTTGTGTGTATTGCATAGTTCATAGGTAAAGTGTATATGATTCATGAGGTGTGATAACATGTTAAATTGAGATTATACCATTGTGATTGAGACTGAATGTATGTGATAAATTGAGTATGTATTGACTTGTAATATATATGTGCTTTGAGATATTGTGTACACTGAGTTGTGAGCTATGAGCCATATAATCACACAACTATAAGACCCTTTAAGGGTGACAAGTTAATGCACGACGAGTATTATGATGGGAACCACTATGGGGAACTGACGAGTTTAATCACAAGCGCGACGAGATAAAATTATTTTGAGAACAATTGAGGAGTCGTGTGTTTTGTACAGTTAATAGATAAAGTCTATGTGCTAAAATGTTTTCTGGGTTGGACCTGAATTAGGAGGGAGAGGCCCTGACGGACTCTTTAGAGTCTAGGCCTTGGGGGTAAATACACCCGGTTTGAATGTTCCTTGAAACCTATATTGATCTCATATGGTTGGAGCGTTCTTGCAAAACAGAGTGACCTTGACTGGTCTCCCTATGATTTTACCTAGTGAGATTGACCTGACTTACTAGTGTGTGGTTTGTCTTGTCATGTACTCCTAGGCGCCCGACGAGATGTTTTACTAACATGGTACCATATTGCATATAGGATTGAGTCTTAGTATATTTGTTGCATAACACTTGTGTATTGATTGATATTGATTGGTTGAGTGATATGTGTTTGACCCTTGAGTGCATGAATGATGTGAAAATAAATGAGGTGTGTTGTGTTGAGGTGTGGTGTTACGCGACAAGTGGTGGAATGACATGAACTGTGTTTAAGTAAGTTGTATTTCATTTACATGATATGTATATCTATGTTGTCCTGTTTCTCTCTATTAGTTAGAAATGTGATAACTCACTTCATGTGTGCTATTTGTGTTTGGATCCTGTGATGATCTCAAACTTTGTGTTCGTGGGAGCAGATTATTAGGTGGATGGCTATGGAGAACCTCATGCTAGAGGGCGCTAGAACACAATGCTCTGATAGGATGTGACATTGGGCATAAATTTCTATATTAATTGCAAGAAGTCTTCGACGGTCTTGTTTTGAGCCGAAATGATTTTATTATTTATTTGGACACATTCTATTATGATGTTAGAAAAGTGAATGTGAGTTTTTTACCCTTTTGAAATGCTTTTATTTAAATGTGTTTTAAAAACTTTTAATTAATTTTGCATTTCTTATTCCTTTTATTATTAGTGCATATATGTGTGGGGTAGAGGGTGTTACAGATTCAGGTCTAACCCCTAAAACAACTTTTGCATGCAAACACTACTCATGAATTATACAATACCCATGACCTCACACTTGTTTGCAAACACGTTTAACACATTGCACTACAATTTAACACCTCAGGTTCCTAACTTAGAACCCTACACTTTTCTTTTAACACCTCCTGCATTGTGCTACAATTTAACACCTCAGGTTCCTAACTTGGAACCCTACACTTTTATTTTAACACCTCGTGCATTGCACTACAATTTAACAACTCAGGTTTCTAACTTGGAATCCTACACTTTCTTTTTAAGACCTTGTGCATAAACACTTTTCTCAAGGTAAACACCAGTCAGGTTATTGTATAATTCACAACTCACAACACAAGTAATATCACATCAAATATTAACCATACACTTATTCACAATCATATCTCATGTCCACAATTTAACATCTCACAATGTCACAATCTACCATCGCATGTTCACGTGTATCCCACTGATTAATACATGCTCAACTTGCCACTTATACTCAATTTCAATCACAATTTCATAATCCCAAAATGATATGTCACTACACCTCATGTTTATTTATACATCTTCATAACATTCATAACAATATTCATAAGGTACAACATACACATGTACATCAAATCTAACCATAATATTCTCAAACTCCAACACTTGAATAATTTTCAGAATCATACTATAACAACACTACAATATTATTTACATCAAATATATATGTAGCTAAATCTATATATATATAACTAGCACACATCATATTGGATCATGAATTTCAAATAAACTTTCATTGCACCAATTCCAAATAATTATATGAACACTTTACCATGCATTTACACACACACACACACACACACACACGCATGTAACTAACATGAAACAAGGCATAAGAGTAAACAATTCAAATATAAAAAAGCAGAAAGCAAATCTACTGGACTCAATTATATAAAAAAAAAACATCATAAGTAAATATTTATATAGTAACTAAAGTTGCCATTGAAAATACCTTTCCAAACTAACAAGCATAATATGAGATTATTAACATGAGTTAATCTCAAATATTTTTAAAAACACATATATATGTATATATAAATGTAAAAATAAGTATACATGAATTCATATATATTATCTAAGAATACACCACACAATATACTAGGAATCTTCGATTAATTTCAACTATAATATTAATTCCAAACTATATAAAAGAAATCCTAAAAAGCACGAAAAGGGGAAAATACAAAATCAATATCTCACTCCCTCTTATGGTAAATCCCTCTTTACTTAATTTTATTAATTCACGTTAATTAGAAAAAACCCCAATTTCTAGGGTTCACACTCAACACAAAAATATATCAATTCAAAATAATTTCGCATCGAAAGATCAATTGATCATTCAAACACAGTCAATTTGTAGTTATCATTGTACAGACAGAATTAAAACACATAAACACCCTAAAATTAACCCTAATTTGATGCTCTAAGAATCTCTGCACATGTTCACTCTAACCCCAATTGTGATAAACTCATCTCTTACCTCTAAGCGGGCTCACGTGTGTAGTCCAACCACAATAATGGTATCTCTAGTGGTTTCCTAAGATTCCTCAAGCATTTTCTCTGGTTGCTCTGCTAGGGTTTCCAAGCGTTAGAGAGAAGGATAAGAGATTGAAGCCTTAATTTCACTGTCTTGGTGCAAGGGATATTTCTCACTCTATAGACATTATTTCGTAAATCCCAACGGCGAGAATGTGCATAAATGAGTTTCTAAGATGGGATCCAAATTTCAGGGCGATACAACCGATAACGAGTCTGAGACCATAGTTTTGCCGAGATAGGTTTGAGTGTATGCGGGAAAAAAGAGATGATTTTGGGATATGAAGAAGGGATAACGAATTTGGAAAGAAGAGAGAGCGTAGAAACATATCAATGTAAAAAATGACCTAATATATCTCTATTTGCTAAGATACTTTGAGCCTATTATTTACTTTATTTTATTATTTTATAAAAATAAACTCTATTTTACTTCCTATCAAATGAATAAATAAAACATCCTTTTCATTTTCTAAAAACACATATTTATTTTATGTACTTTAAAACCATTATTTTAATTAATAAAACTATTTTTTCTTATTTATTTAATTAAAAACCTCATTGTTTTTTAAAATTCTATTTATTTTTAAATAAAATTATTTTTAATTTATTTTTAAAAAAACAGGATGTTACACTTGGTGAAGACCTTGGAGGAAGCCAACGTGCTTGTGACTTCAAACTTCACATGTCTCAGTAGTGGTCTAGAGGGTTTGTTACAGTTGCATTTCTTTCTTTCAGGTAAAGCATCTCTCTCTTTTAACAACCCATGAAGATTTTTTTTATATATAAAAATATTATTTGTTAGTATGTTAATTTTTTTATTAGCGGAAAGATTCAAACCCATAATCTCTCCTCTTCTTCCCTTCTTCCTTCACCATCAAACCCATAAAGAATTGACATAAGAAGAACATATCTCTCTCAGTAAAACAACAAGCCATAGAGGTCCTTTGTTAATTATCTGCTTTTGGATTGCATTATGTGGCTCTTTTATCTTTATCTTCTATTTTTTTAGTTTTTGTTTTAGTTAATAAGTGGTTCCTACACTTTAGGAGCAAGTTAGGTTGTTATCCACGGATTGCTAAAATCTTGGTAACATGATAGTTTTCTATTTTATTTGAATTATTATAAATGTACTGGTGCTAATGAATAAAATTGATCATTCCATTCCTTCTTCAAATATTCAACGCATTCCTCTCGGGTTTTCTCCTCTATTTTATTTTTCTTTTCTTCCATAAAACCGACAAAGTGGTATCACAACTATCTTCTTACGGGACCTGTGAAAATGGAAGTTGAAGCAAGCTTTTCACAAGTTGCTTCTCCTGTCTTTGATGGGGAGAACTATGACCTTTGGGCAGTTAGAATGGAGTCTTACCTAGAGGCATTGGATTTATGGGAAGCTCTAGAAAAGGATTACAATGTTCCTACGCTACCAGGCAATCCCACCATGGCTCAGATAAAAAAACACAAGGAAAGGAAAACCAAGAAAGCAAAGGCATAATCTTGTTTGTTTGTTGGTGTTTCAAAAACTGTCTTCACCAGAATCATGACCATCAAAACACCAAAAGCAATATGGGATTATTTAAAGGAAGAATACGCAAGGGATGAGAGGATTCGAGACATGCAAGTGCTGAACTTGATGAGGGAATTTGAGCTCCAAAGGATGAAAGATTAGACAATTAAAGAATACTTGGGCAGATTGCTTGGCATTGCTAATAAGGTTAGATTAATGGGCACTAAATTGGCTGATTCTAGAATTATAGAAAAAATTATGGTTGCAATGCCTTAGAGATATGAAGCATCAATAACCACGTTGGAGAACACAAAGGATTTGTCCAAGATCACTTTGGCAAGAGTGTTACATGCCTTGCAAGCCCAGGAGCAGCGAAGGCTTATGAGACAAGATTGTGTGGTTGATGGTGCTTTACCAGCCAAGCAATATAAAGGTGGAAGTACTGTAAATGACCAAAGTAAAAGTAAGGGTAAAAATAAAAATTACCCACCTTGTCACCATTGTGGCAAAATGGGTCACCCACCATTCAAATGCTGGAGAAGACCAGACGCAAAGTACAGCAAATGCAATAAGCTTGGACATGAAGTTGTAATTTGCAAAGGCAAGTTTCTACAACTGAAGACAATGCCCAGGTCATAGAGCAAGACGAAGAAGATCAAATGTTTGTGGCAACATCTTTTTCAGCAAGGAGTAGTTTAGAATGCTGGCTGATTGACAGTGGTTGTACAAACCACATGACATATGACAAAACACTCTTCAAGGATTTGAAGCCTACTAAAGTCTCAAAAGTCAGAATTAGGAACAGTGGCTATATTTTAGCAAAAGGAAATGGAACCATCATAATCTCAACAAATTTAGGTATAAAGACAATCTCAAATTTTCTTTATGTACTCGATATTGACCAAAATTTTCTTAGCATAAGTTAGTTGATAGAAAAAGGATTTAAAATATCCTTTGTAAATCAACATTGCCTTATCTTTGACATTGTTGGTCTGGAGATGCTAAGAGTTAAAATGAGAGGTAAAAGCTTCTCATTTGATCCAATTGAGGAGGAGCAGGTAGCCTATTTCACTCAAGCCAACCCCATAGAACTTTAGCATAAGAGACTTGGCCATTGTCATATTCAAAGAATGCTGAACATGAAGAAGAAAGACATGACAAGAGGTCTACCGGTATTTTCTGATCACTTGCCAAATTGCAATGCTTGCCAGTTTGGTAAACAAAATAGAATGCCATTTCCCAAATCAACTTGGAGAGCCTCTCAAAAGCTGCAACTAATTCACACTGATGTGGCAGGACCTCAAAGAACACCATCACTACAAGGTAGTTCATACTTTATTCTTTTCATAGATGATTTTACAAGAATGTGCTAGATTTTTTCCTTAAAATTCAAGCATGAAGTGGCTGGAGTATTTATAAAGTTCAAGAAGATGGTGGAAACTCAAAGTGGCTGCAAGATTCAAGTTCTAAGATCCAATAATGGGAAGGAATATATCTCAGCACAATTTAATTTATTTTGTGAAGAAACTGGCATTGAACATCAACTCACAGCTCTATAACTCCAGAGCAAAATGGAGTTAGTGAAAGGAGAAATATATCGGCAATGGAAATGACTAGATGTATGTTGCATGAGCAGGAATTGCCTAAAGAATTTTGGGTAGAAGCAACTAATACAACAGTATTTCTTCAAAATTGACTTCCAACCAAGGCCTTGGAAGATAAAACTCCTTTTGAGGCTTGGTATGGGTATAGGTCTTCATTAATATTTCTTAAAGTGTTTGGTTGTGTTTGTTTTGCACATGTTCCATAGGTTAAGTGGGACAAACTTGACAAGAAGGAGATTCCGGGTATTTTTGTGGGCTATAGTTAAGTTTCAAAGGCCTACAAAGTGTATCATCCTTAAATCGGAAAGATGACTGTCACAAGAGATGTGCATTTCAATGAAGATCAGAATTTGGATTGGAAGAATCCACAAAGAACAAATGGATCCATCAACAATGAAGGAGCAATATGTGAACTTGCTAGTTGTGAAGAAGCATTAAAAGACCCAAAATGGAAAAATTTCAATGAAGGAGGAGATGTCAATGATTCAAAAAAAACAGAACATGGGAGCTAGTTAACAAGCCTATAGATAGAAAAGTCATTGGAGTTAAATGGGTTTTCAGAACAAAGCTTAATGTAGATTGCTCAGTCAACAAATACAAGGCTAGACTCATAGTAAAAGGGTATGCACAAATTTTTAGTGTTGATTATTCTAACATTTTTGCTCTAGTGTCCAGATTAGATACAATTAGATTGGTATTAATGGTTGCTGCTCAAAAAGGCTGAAAAGTATTTCAGTTAGATGTCAAATCAGCTTTTTTTAAATGGAGTTTTACAAGAAGAGATATATGTGGAGCAGCCAGAAGGATTTATGAAGCGAGGTGAAGAAAATAAAGTCTATCTACTAATAAAGGCCCTTTATGGCCTAAAGCAAGCACCAAGGGCTTGGTACAACAGGATAAATGATTACTGTAACATTCCCAATTTTTCGTAAAATTTTTTTTAGAGAATAATGATGTTTTATAATTAAATAAATAAAGAAAAATAGTTATAATAAAATAATAGTTTGAGAGAAAAAAGTATTTTATTTATTCATTTGATAGAGAATAAAATAGTTTTTTTATAAAATAATAAAAATAAATAAATAAAGTAAATAATAAGTTGTAAGTACCCTAGGTATAAGTAGAGACGTGTTAGGTCAGTTTTGAGACTAACGATGCCTCATCTTTCCTTCATTTTCGTTTTTCTCTCTTCTCTTCCCAAAGCCCTTTCTTTTTCCTGCAGCCCACCAAACCTTTCTCAGAAAAACTACAATCTCGAACTCATTTACCGTTGGATCATCGTGAAATTTGAGCACCACCTTCGAAACCCAATTCCTAGCATTCTCACTGTTGGAAATTCCGTAAACATGTTAGAGCTAAGATAAATACCCTTCACACCATAGTTTTCTCTTTTCCCGTAGAAACCTAAAATGGTCTCAGTAAAACAGAGATCCTGGTTTCCTTAAACGTTGGATTTTCATGAAATTTTGATATGTGGTTGGAAATTCAATTTCGCACCCTTTCACCGTTGGGATTTGTGAGATAATATTCTTGGAGAGAGAAAAAGGAATCACACGAAGACAGTGAAAATGGAAGCTTCAATTCCTTCTTTGTCTCTTTGACATTTGGGAACTCTATCGGAGCAGTCGGAAGAAAAACTGGAGGAATCTCAGGAAACCGCTAGAGATGCCGCAATCGCTATTGGAAGACACATGAGTCCGCTTAGAGTTAAGGGATGAGTTATTACCAATTTGGGGTTAGTGAGAACATGTGTAGGGATCCTTAGAGGATTAAATTAGAGTTTTATTTTGGGAAGTTTATTAAATTGCAATTTTTCCTTTATGATTATAAATAAAATATTGATGTTCTAATGAGAATTGCTTGATAAATTATGCTCTTGGTATTTGTATATTTTGACCTATGATTTTGATATAATTGTGTAATATTATTTGAGGGGTTTTACTCCCAGGTTGTGATAGTATTTTGTATAAATTGCTATATTGAGGATATGAAATGATGATTCAAATTGTGAGTATGTGGTGAATTGAACATGTGATGAATGATGGAATACATGTGTATTGAGATGTGTATTGTGTTGTGAGTTATGAATTGTACAATCACACAACTATACGACCCTTTAAGGGCGACGAGTTTTGCACGACGAGTATTGTGATGAGATCCATTGTGGGGACCCGACGAGTTTAATCACAAGCGCAACGAGTTAAAATAATTTTGAAAATAATTGAGTAGTTGTGTGTATTGCATAGTTCATAGGTAAAACGTGCATGATTCATGAGGTGTGATAACATGTTATTTTGAGATTATAACATTGTGATTGAAATCGAGTGTATGTGATAAATTGAGTATGCACGTGATTGAGATGTTGTGTGCATTGAGTTGTAAACTGTGGATTGTACAATCACACGACTATAAGACCCTCTAAGAGCGACGAGTTAATGCTAAGTCCCTTTAAGAGTGACGAGTTAATGCTAAGACCCTTTAAGGGCGATGAGTTAATGCAAAGACCCTTAAAAGGCAACGAGTTAAAAATATTTGAGAATAATTGAGGAGTTGTGTGTTTTGTACAGTTCATAGATAGAGTCTATGTGCTAAAATGTTTTCAGGGTTGGACCTGAATCAGGAGGGAAAGGCTCTAATGGACTCTTCAGAGTGTAGGCCTTGGGGGTCACCCGGTTTGAGTGCTCCTTTAAGCCTGTACCAATCCCATATGGTTGGAGCATTCTCGCAAAACACTGTGACGCTGACTGGTCTCCCTATGATATTACCTAGTGAGAGTGACTTGACTTGCTAGTGTGTGGTTTGTCTTGTCATGTACTCCTAGGCGCCTGACGAGGTTTTTCACTGACATGGTACCACATTGCATATAGGATTGAATCTTAGTGTATCTGCTGCATAAAGTTTGTGTATTGTTCTATATTGATTTATTTGATGATATTGTGTTTTGACTATTGAGTATGCGAATGTTGTGAAAAAAAATGAGACGTGTGGTGAAATAACATGAGTTATGCTCAAGTAAATTGTATTTTGTAATATAATATTTATACCTATATGTTGTCTTATTTTTCTCTATTAGTTAGGAATGTGATAACTCACTCCCTCTGTTATTTGTGTTTGGATCCTGTGATGATCTTGAACTTTGTGTTCGGGGGAGTAGATGACTAGGTGAATTGTTTTGAGCCGAAATAATTTATTAATTATTTGAACAAGTTTTATTATGGTGTTAGAAAAGTAAATGTGAGTCTCTTACTGTTTTGAAAGGCTTGTATTTAAATGTATTTTAAAACTTTTAATTAAATTGATCTCTTATTTCTTATATATATATATATATATATATATATATATATATATATATATATATATATATATGCCAGGGTAGAGGGTGTCACAATCACCTTTTGAGCATTGGCTTTGTAAAAAGCTTATATGAATCCACTCTTTATGTGAAATGTAAGGGAAACAATTTTCTCATAATTTCCTTCTATGTTGATGATCTTTTAGTGACCAGAGACAATACAAGAAATGATGCAGGCTTTTGAAATGACAAATCTTGGTCTTATGACATATTTCTTGGAATTGAGATTAAACAAAGTGAGAATGATGTGTTCATCTGCCAAAAAAATATGCAAAGGAAATATTGAAGAAATTTCATATGGAAGAGTGTAAAACAGTCAGCACACCAATGAATCAAAAAGAGAAGTTGAGCAAGGAAGATGGTGCTGATAAAGTTGATGAAGGATATTATAGAAGCTTGATTGGATGTCTAATGTATCTTACTACACCAAGGCCAAACATTCTATTTTCCACAAGTCTCCTCTCTTGATTTATGCATTGCGCTAGTGAAATGCATTTAAGAGCAGCAAAAAGAATATTTGAGGTATATTAGAGCCACTGTTGATTATGGTGTCAAATTGAGAAGTGTCAAGAATTCAAGTTATACGGGTTCTCTGACAGTGATTGGGCTGTATCCATTGATGACATGAAAAACACTACTGTTGATTATGGTGTCAAACTAAGAAGTGTCAAGAATTCAAGTTATACGGGTTCTCTGACAATGATTGGGTTGTATCCATTGATGACATGAAAAGCACTTCGGGATATTGTTTCAGCCTAGGTTCAAAAGTTTTCTCATGGTGCACAAAGAAGCAGGAGATTATAGCACAATCCACTATAGAAGCTGAATTCATAGTAGAAACAGTAGTTGTAAATCAAGTTTTGTGGTTAAAAAGGTTTCATGTGATTTACATATACTACAGAATCATATGACAAAAATTTTCATTGACAACCAAGCAGTAATTGCAATTTCAAAGGATCCAGTGTGTCATGGGAAGACTAAAAATTTTAACATCAAGCTCTACTTCTTAAGAGAGATACAACAAAATGGAGAAGTGATTTTGGTTTATTGCAAGTCAGAAGATCAATTGGCAGATTTGTTTACAAAGCCACTTCCTGTTAGCAAGTTTGAGCTCTTAAGACAAAAGATTGGAGTTTGCAGATCCTAAAGCAAGGAGGAGTGTTAATTATCTGCTTTTGGACTGCATTATGTACCTCTTTTATTGTTATCTTCTATTGTTTTAGTTTTTGTTTTAGTCAATAAGTGGTTCCTACACTTTAGGAGCAAGTTAGGTTGTTATCCACAGATTGCTAAAATCTTGGGTAACGTTTTCTAACACTTTTGTTTTAGTCAATAAGTGGTTCCTACTCTCCTTATTTATTCCAATTAAATTCTTTTTTTTTTTTTTGTGATTGACCTGAGTGAAGAAAATAATACAAAATAAAAATTTGTTAAGATTGATTTTTATTAAATCTCATGCAAGAATAAGAACATCATCACATGGCATCCTCTATGCTCCTATAGATTATATACAATGTTGATAACAATGCACGATGAGGGCCTTTTGATTTGACATCTCTGTGAATGCACGACGAGGGAGTTATTTATGTTTGTTATGTAATTGATAACTAAGGCAAGTCATTATTGGCTAATATGTACTAGGAAGATCTAAACTACTGCTTTCTAATTATTATTTTTTATCCAGATTCCTTGGTACTCCTTTTTTTCCATTCCATGATTGGAAAGTCATGTTCATACACATAAGAGATATCTGTCATCATTGATCCTGAAACCGTTATCCTTTTTGGATTCATCTCCACCCTAAACCATGCGTATCAACTTGACCATGATTGGCTTCTTAATGCTTTGGCTCAAAATGTTTCTTCCTTCCTGTTCCATTTGAATGAGTCTGGGAAACATTGGCAGACAGATAAAGGGAAACAGATGAATATGCAGGAGGTATGAAATATTGGAAATCTTTTGAGGGTCTGAGAGAAAGTACTCACTGAAAACACTGTTTTGCTCAAGAAAGCTATATTGAATTGTCCTCTCTTTTTCAGCTGTAGAAAATACTTCCACTACTAGAAAAAATGCTTCTACAACGGTCAAATAGGGGATACAACGACATTTTTCGACCGTTGTAGAATGTGACGTCGTTGAAGCTTAAAAATTTCAACGACGAGTCCCAAAACACCGTCTTTGAAAGTGAACAACTTTCAAAGACGTTGTTGAGGTAAGCACCGTCTTAGAAAGCTGACGTTCAAAGACGATACTTACGTCAACAACGTCTTAGAATGCTTACTTTCAAAGACAGTGCTAATATAAGCATCGTCCTTGAATTAAATATTATTTTTAATTATTTATATTTTTTCTGGTTGATATCCCATCAGAAAAAATATAAATAATTAAAAATAATATATATTAGCATGATTGTAATTAATATTAATGGTAAAATTTATCTAATAAATAAATATTTAAATGATATATTAAATAAAAATAAGAGGTTTATGTATTATTTATATTTAATCTATCATTTAAATATTAATTATTAAATTAAATTTTAATATTAATTACAATAGATTAAGAAAATAAATTTTACCATTAATTACAACAGATTAAGAAAATTGAATTCTAAAATAAATTTTAAAAAAAATTACAACAGATTAAGATAATTTTAATTAGAAAGGAAAAATGCATGTGCAAATTTGAAGGTATATAAAATTGGTATACTTCTAGCAAAATAACTAGACAAAACTATTTGTGTAAATCATGAAGATTTTGATGATGTCAAGAAGAATTAAGAATTTGCTTAACAAATGGGGAGAATGTAAATCATGCAAGCTTTGATGGTGTTGAGAAGAAATCACATGTTTGTCATCATCAAAAAGGGGGAGAATGTGAATGTATGTATACATGATTTTGATGATGTCAAAGAAGAATCTAACAAGGCTGCTTCAAATGATAAGCATTTGCTTCAAGAATGATTCAAGATTGCTTCAACAAACAAAGCCTTGTTTCAAGATTCACTAAAGACCAAGCTTTGCCTTAAAACAAAGTGCTTTCGAGACAAGCAAGGCTCTGGTAATCGATTACCAGGAAGTGTAAACGATTACCAGAAGACAGGGTTGAGAAATAGCTATTGAAAAATGTTTTGAATTTGAATTTTCAACATGTAATCGATTACCATATGTCTGTAATCGATTACCAGCAACGGGACTTTGGAAATTCAAATTCAAAAGTCATAACCCTTCAAATTATAATTGTGTAATCGATTACACAAACATTGTAATCGATTACCAGTGGAAAGTTTTTAGAAAATCTGCCAACAGTCACATCTTTTCATTAGATTTGTGAATGGCCATCAAAAGCCTATAAATAGGTGACTTGGGCACGAATTTTATGAGAGAGTTTTGATTGATCAAAATGTTTTATCCTCTCAAAAGATTGAGAGAGTTTTGCTTGGCAAAAATGTCTTATCCTCTCAAAAGACAATGAGAGAGATTCCAAAAGAACTTCGTTGTCAAATGCTCTCTCAAAAGAAATCCTTGACCAAACACTTGCAAAATCTATAAGGATTCTTACATGATCTTCATTGTAGTATTCTTCTCTTGAAGAGAGAATTCTTCTTCCATTCTTCTTATTCAATGAGATTGGTTAAGAGACTGTGAGTCTCTTGTTGTAAAGCATCTGAACACAAGGGATGAGTTGTCCCTGTGTGGTTCAGACTTTGCAAAAGGAATTTACAAAGATAGTGGAAATCTCAAGTGGGTTGCTTGAGTACTAGACGTAGGCACGGGAAGTGGCCGAACCAGTATAAAATTGTGTTTGCATTTTCTCTTCCCTTATCTTATTTATTTTGTTGCAATCAATTGTGTCTTGCACGTTTAAAGAACATTGTTAAATTGATTGTTGTTGCTTCTTCTACATTCTCAGCCTATCCCTCTTAAGATTATTGAGACCACAAGGTCCAACAAGTGGTATCAGAGAGGGATTCTTGTATAAAGTTTAAAAACTTCAAGAATAGATATGGGCTCATCCAAATTTCCATTTTCTGAGGAAAATTCTATCAATAGGCTTTTATGTTCAATGGTGAGGGTTATCATTATTGGAAAACCCGAATGCAGATCTTTATAGAAGCCATAGATCTAAAGATATGGGAAGCCATTGAATTTGATTCATTTATTCCTACAATGGTAGAGAGAAATGCAACTACATAAAAAAAACTAGAGAAGAAAGAAGATGATGATGAAAGAAGAAAGGAGAAACATCCTCTTTAGCCCCAAAATGCTGAGTGCGATCAACTTGGGCACATGAGATTCAATTGTCCTGTGCTTAAAAGAAGAATGGAAAAATCCGACAAGATGAATTTCAAAGAGAAGAAAGAAAAGAAAGGATATATCACTTGGGAAGATAATGTCATAAATTATTCAAGTGATTCAGAGAAGAAAATCAAAAGTCTGAGTATCATGATGAAAGACTATGAAAATGGAGAAGAGAAAAGTCGATACATTGATAGCAATTTCTCCAAACACATGGCATGCATCAAAGTTTATTCATATTTCTCTCCAAGATAAATGAATATGTGATTTATGGAGACAGCAAACGAAGGCCACATTTCTCCCCAAGAAAAGTGAATATGCGATATATGGAGACAACAAACAAAGGCCACTTGATCAACAACCCCAACAAGTAATATCAAATGATACCAACAGGTAAGAAAGTGATATGAAGAAAATGATTGAGAAACTAAAAGTAACTAAGTAACTAGCTTTTGAAAATAATAATGTAATGAACATAACATACAATTCGCAAATGTTCTACTTGAGTTGACATGTGCCGCTCAATCTGTTGAGTAACCTTTTTCAACAAGCAAGCCACACGCTGAACAACAAAGATAATAGACAGTGTTTGTGAAATTGTTTGTGGCACATTCAATGGTGGTGCAAACCAATTGCATCGATTATATACATGTAGGCTAATGAATGAGTTTATGGACATATGTAACACCAACATAGGAATATAAGAATATAAGGCATATAAACATGCATGATATATATATATATATATATATATATATATATATATATATATATATATATATATATAAGTTTAACAAACCACTGACATACCTTCCTCCTTTCGTGTTAATTTTTGTTCAATCAACTGACAATCAAGAAACAATTAAAACAATTAGAAGGAAGCAACAAAAAATATAAACTATTAAAAACATATATATTACAAATGTATGCATGGAACTTGTAACATCCCATTTTTTGTAAACTAATTTAAAAATAATTATTATTTATAAATAAATAGAGTTTTAAAAAAATGATCATGTTTTTATAAATAAATAAATAATGAGAAATAATGGTTTGAAAAAAAAAAGATATTTGATTTATTCATTTGATAGGGAATAAAATAGAGTTTTTTTTTATAAAATATTAAAAAATAAATAAATAGAATAATAATAAGTTGTGTGTACCCTAGGTATCAATAGCGATGTTAGGTCAGTTTTAGACTGACGATGCTCTTCTTTCCCTTATTTTCGTTTTCCCTCTTCTCCTCTCCTTTTCCTTTTTTCCCTTTTTGCCTCGTGCCGCCACACGACTACCGCCTCATGGCTGCGCGTGGACCAGGAGGAGCTCGCGTTCATCTGCAAGCCGCATAAGGTGCAGGCGAGGAGGGTGATGCTGGAGGAGGTGGAGAGCTTTGGATATTGGATTGGGAAAAGGGAATAGGAGAGAAGAAAGAAGAGGAACGGATGCGAAATTTGTTTGTGAAATATGAACGGACGCGAAATTTGTTTGTGAAATATGAACGGACGCGAAATTTGTTTTTTTTTTTAAATTATTCAAAGATGGTCATTATAATAAGACCGTCTTTGTATCACCATATTTTTAAGACAGTCTTAGTATACCCGTCTTTATTTCAGCCTGCTTGTTTATTAAAGACGGTTATTCTAATAACCGTTGTTGTTAACTTTGTGAAAATTACAATAATGCCACTGCTATTATTTCTACGACGTGTTGCATTTAACCATCATAAGTGCGGTGTCGTAAAATGGCATTATTGTAGTAGTGTTCAACAGAATTGGCAAGGGAAACATTGTATACAAGAATGCTCATGGTGTGGAACAACATGTTGAGAATAAATTTGTATGCCCACGAAAAGTCATCATTAGGGGTGGGAATAGGCCAGGCCGGCCTACAGGGGCCTACGACCTGGCCTACATAAAGCCTGGTCTGGACTAGCCTATTTAATTAAAAGGTTAGGCTCAGACTTTTTTTAGAAGTCTTACAAGCCTGATAAGCCGGCCTATATATATGTATATATACTTATATTATCTTTTGGGTACCAATATATACTTAATTTTTTTTTTTTGAAACTAGCAAACTTTGATTACACATTACTGCTCCATAACTTCCATTCCTATAATCAAGTAAGACTTTAATTACAATTTAGGTGTGAGTCATGTGTCCCTTTATATTCCTCATTATTTTTATAGGCTTTCTTATCCCTGTTAACGTTTCCTTTTCCTTTAACTTTCCTATTACGTTCCTATTCAGAGCAAAGGAATATTAAAGGTTTAATGTGAAGAAGGCATTTAAAAAGGCTATCAGGCCAGGCTAGACTTATAAAAAGGCCAGGCCGAAAATAAAATCTTTTGATAGGCTATAGGTCAGACTTAGGCCTCAAAAATTCATCGTAGGCTAGGCTCAGACCTTTTAAAGCCTGGTTTGACCTGGCCTATTCCCACCCCTAGTCATCATGTAATCAATTCTAATTTTAATAATAAAGTATTATTTTATTTTCATTGTTAGATTTCACTATCTGATTAAATGGTCCATTTGATAATGTCCTTGATTAAAATTAAAGACTTGTTATTATAATAGAGAAACAAGTTTATTCTAATTTTAATCTAAACCGCTCTTGATCATAGAATTATTGTAAATAGGATATCAATAATTCAAATAGATTAATATGTACGTGATAGTATTTATTAGATACATATTAATGGATCTCATTTATTAATTTGCGTATATAGATGAGTCACATGTTGATGTGATCATTGAACTGACTCAATTGAAATTTTCTAATGGTTAAAATTTACCATAAATTATCAATAGAAAATTCTCAAGAAGAGGTATAATAGCTTTCTTTGACCTGAGATTGTCATAGTAATTAACAGGTTATTTGTTGTATTTTGATTCCGGACACCTAATGCTTTAGAACACTTGTTGAATGGATATTGGATATGATTAAATACCTGTAGAATTAATTATTAATCAAGAAGGAATCCATCAACTCTTGATAATGAGTTTGAGCTCTATAAATAAAATTATATCCTGGTCAAGAAAATTAAATGAAAGAATAAATGAGTTTCTTAAGTCATTATGAGTTAACTCAAAAGGGTTTGATAGTAATATCATACTCTAGAGTTAACCCAGAGCTGTAAAGATGGAAGAAATTATTACACTACTCTTCTAATAGTTCTTGAAAGTAAAATGCTACTTCATGTTATCTGGACGTTAAGGAGTGTTGCTATACGCCTACCTTGATTAGTATATTAATTTGATTAATATATTACTGGCTTAGTATTGAACCTACGGGGTCACACACAAACGAGTGTTCTAATCTCTATTAAAGAAATTATTTTAATATTTGATGATTAATTAAATTAGAGAATTTAATATGATCAAATGATTAATTGATTTCAAAAAGGTGGAATATTATTATATTTTTACTAGTATTGAAAATATAAATAATATGAAAGATTTGGTGAAAGAAGAGAAACAAACATGTATGATTTTGTATTTGAAATTTGGATTGAAAAGGCGGCTAGATACAAGCTTGACTTGGTCAATTATTATTTCAATTTTAATTGCTAAATGGTTAACAATAAAAGATAACAAGAAATAATATAGCTTAAAAAAGGATACACTTAGAGTGCTATAAACAGAGCCTTAGGCTTCACGTTGAAATGATCCAAATATTACTTCTCTATTCTTATTTTTTCACTTGTCAAAGTTGTTGACGAATAAAACTCGGTGTGGATACACTTAGAGTCTTCACACTATTGAAGAATTTTTATGCTTCAAGAGCTCATCAATGTGTGTTTTTTGAACACCTTTTGTCCTACACAACGATGTGCCTCTACATAGTGGAGTTCTTCCTCCTTTCTTGTATGGTAAGGGTACACACAACAATTGGCAGATTCATGAGGCCATGTCATCTGAGTTCAGATTTGTGTTTGATGCTAGTTTGACCATCACAAGTTTTTATCTGAATGATGAAGATGATTTAAGTCCTACACATGGGAATTCAAGTGCTGTACATGTTGAAAATAGAAGTTGGGAGTACATTGGCAATTCCCACATAGGGGCAAACTATGGCTCATTCTTCTATAGTGAAGCTAATTTCTCTAGCCTGGTTCAACTGTTTAAGTGTCAGAAACAATACGTTATGGTAGACACCAAGAAAAACATTGTTTATCCAATTGGACACCAAGGTTCAATGAACTTGATGAAGGAAAAGGTTTTTCCATCTTGGTTAAAGGAAAATACAGTGTATTGCATTGATCGTATGAAATCACAGACCAAATCATTAGATTGCTTGGTGAAGGTTCGGAGGAAAATTCCACCAACCCTGGAGCTTCCATTCTCCTTAGAATAACTCCTGTCTATCACTGCAGACAAAACTAAAACAGTTATACTTACCATTGCTGGAT